>NW_022589708.1:25801998-25971369 GCF_004348235.1 Phoca vitulina | reverse complement strand
TTTGACAGAGAGAGACACAGCGAGAGAGGGAACACAAGCAGGGGGAGTGGGAGAGGGAGAAGCAGGCTTCCCGCAGAGCAGGGAGCCCGATGTGGGGCTCGATCCCAGGACCCTGGGATCATGACCTGAGCCGAAGGCAGACGCTTAACGACTGAGCCACCCAGGCGTCCCAACAAAACAATATTTCTTAAAAGAATAATACCCCAATTAAAATAATACCAATTTTTGTCATTGTGTATTATTCTGGCTATATGAATTTAATTTTATAGAAGAAATTATAATGTATGGATTTTGAACTTCAAAATTATTTAAGCCAATTATATTTATTAACATATTTTGTGGACAAAAGCCAAAATATAAATTAATAGTGATAAATTGCATTTCATTATTACCCTATGTTTGGATTTCAGTAAAGTTATTAAAATGGTAATAACTAGAAAACAATGTTGTGTTATTAAGATGTTAACAAAGATTAAGGAGTATACCTGAATTGCAACTTTAATACTATTAATTTATTAGTTTAAGACATGATGCATCAAGATATGCAATATGCTGCTCCATAAAGCAAAACTGCATAAATTGCAAAGAACTAAAAGCATGCGTAAGGTATACTTCAGCATTTAACAACAAGAAGATATCTAGAAAACCCCAGATAACTTGGAAATTAAGAATCACATTTCTACACAAACCATGGGATTAAAAAGATATCAAGAAAAATTAAAACAAAAACATTGAAACCATTGAATGATAATACAATTATATAAATGGATGTTATAAGCTAAACATCAAGAGAAACCTATTGTACTAAAACTATAATACTAGAAGATGATTGAATCAACAATCTTAGCTTCTACCTTAAGAAGTCAGTAAAGAGCAAATTAAACACCAAATAAATAGAGGAGGGGAAACAAAAATTAAAGCAGAAATCAGTGAACCAAAATTAACAAACCCCTAAATTTGTTCTTTGAAAGGTTAATCATGTTGATTAATCCCTAGTAAGGTCAATAAGAAAATATTACATGTAACTTTTTGTCAAAAACATTCAACAATTCAAATTCAACACACATACACACACGCACACACACACAGAGATGAAAAATTTGAATAGCTTGCTATATGTTAATGTTACCAATTTTGATATTTTAAATACTGCAAGAAAACCCCAGCCCTAATGGCTTTTTCAGTAAAGTCTATCAAATACTGGAGAAGGAAAAAATATTCTTACATACACAAACATTCACATATATGTTTTATGTTATCATCAGAACCCTGAAACTAAAAGTTGGCAGTCATTACCAGGAAAGAAATGACTCTAATATTTTTCATGAACACACACTTTCTCATGGGAAGTTTTGTTTGTTTCTTTGTTTCTTTGTTTTTCGGTGCAGAAAAGGTGGTTTTATTAAAGCATTTGGACAGGACCCATGGTCAGAAAGAGCTCTGGAAAGTTTTTAAAATAACAAATTTGGTATCTTTAACAGATAGCAAGCTATTCAAATTTCATTTAAATTTCAAATCTCATTTGTGTGTGTGTGTGTGTGTGTTGAATTTGAATTGTTGAATATTTTTGACATAAAATTATATGTAATAGATGGCTATTATTACCAAAATATTATCAAATCAAAATTTAAAATCCAGATATTGTACAATACCATTACCTAGAAAATTTCCTTTGTGCCTCCTCTTTCCCCTCAGTCTCTATGTTAGATAGTTACTTTCTAATTTCTAGTACTACTGATTAATTTTGACTATCCTTCAAATTCATATTAATGGAATTATATGCACTATTTTATGTCTTTTACTCAGCACATTCATCTATGTTGCTATATTTTTGAGACCCTAAAGCAGAGAACTCAGTGAAGCCGTGCCTATACTTCTGACCTTTAGAACTCTAAGATAATAAATGTATGCAACTAAATACTCAGTTTGTGGTAATTTTTTATGTAGCATAGAATACCAATATTATAATATACCTTCATTTTCTAATTAAAAATTTATTTAAAAGATGATCAACTCTAGGAAAAATACTTGTTTTTTTTCTCTTCTCGTTGAAACATTTATTAGGTAGGATGCTTTGAGCTCCAACAAATAGAAATGTGATTCATCTTGGATTGATCAGTAAGGGATTTCATTGGCTCACAGCAATGGAAGTGCAGAGATAGGTTGGAATCATGCACAATTTGATCAGGATAGCTCTACTGCTTCAGCTTTACCTCCTTCATGTCAACTATTTTCTAACTTCTTCCACACAGTTCATTTCCATTGTTGTCATATTAGTTTACTATGCAGAGCAATTGTGTTTTTCTATGCTGAACAATACAGGTATCCTCTGCCTTCTCTAGATGTCATTTCATGTCTGATACCTAATGAACTCTTTAAAAATATATTTATGCTGGGGCACCTGGCTGGCTCAGTTGGTAGAGCATATGATCTTGATCTTGGGGTTGTAAGTTTGAGCCCCACATTGGGTGTAGAGATTACTTAAAATCTCTAAAAAATCTATATTAATGCCTTTATTGACATGGTAATAGAGGATGATTACATGGTCATACACAATGCCATTTTAAGAAATGCTTTTCCACATTTGTTAAAAAAGTTACTTTTTATACTTCATATTGAGATTTTTTTATTTTTAATATGTAAATTTTTTACTTTTATTTTTTCTTAAATTTTTATTTTAGAATGTATTTAGATTCAGAGACAATTTGAGGAGAGAGTACAAAGAGATCCCATATATACTGAATTTGCCCTATTATTTTTCATTGTTGTAAAAATACATATAAAGTTTATCATTTTAGTATTTTTTCTGTATAGTTTGGTAGTGTTAACAGTATTCACATTGTTGCAACAAAGATCTCCAGAACTTTTTTTCACCTTGCAAAATCAAAGGTCTATAATCACTGAATGATGACTCCTGATTTCTCCATCCCCCCAGGCCCTGGCAACCACCATAATACTTCTCATGTCTGTGAGTTTGACTACTTTAAATCCCTCATATGAGTGGAATTATACAGTATTCATTTTTCTGTGACTGGATTATTTCACTTGGAAGTTTCATTCATGTTGTTGCATACAGCAGGATTTCCTTCTTTTTTAAGACTGGATAATATTCTGCTCTATCTATATACCACATTTTCTTTATCCTTTCATCCATGGATGGTTGTTTATATTGGTTTCGTAATCTGGATTTTGTGACTAATGCTGCAATGGACATATGAGTACAAATATCTTTTCAAAATTTTGATCTCAATTCCTTTGGATATGTACCCAGAAGTGAAATTGCTGGATTATATTGTAGTTCTATTTTTGAGGAAACTCCATACTGTTTACCAAAGCAGCTTCATTGTTTTACATGCCTACTGGAAGTGTGCTTGGATTCCAATTTCTCTACATCCTTGCTGACACTAGTTTTTTGTTTTTTTAACAATAATAGTTAAAATAGATGTAAAGTGTGCTTTTGATTTGCATTTCCCTCATGATTAGTAATGTTGAGCATCTTTTCATACACCTATTGGCCATTTCTATGTCTTCTTTGGAGAAATGTCTATTTAAGTCCTCTGCCCATTTTTGAGTTTATTATTGCTCTTGACTTGTAGGAGTTTCTTATATACTTTAGATATTAGCCCCTTATCAGATGTATGATTTGCAGGTATATTCTTCCATTCTGTAGTTTGCCTTTTCATTCTGTTGATTGTTTCCTTTGATGTTCAGAAGTTAGGTTTGAATAATCTGTTTGCCTGTTTTTGCTTTTATTGCCTGTGCTTTTAGTGAATTTATTGTTGGTTTTATAACTAACATAGAATAAAAAGGCAGAGGGCGCCTGGGTGGCTCAGTTGGTTAAGCGACTGCCTTCGGCTCAGGTCATGATCCTGGAGTCCCGGGATCGAGTCCCACATCGGGCTCCCTGCTTGGCAGGGGGTCTGCTTCTCCCTCTGCCCTCTTCCTTCTCGTGCTCTCTCTCATTCTCTCTCTCTCAAATAAATAAATAAAATCTTTAAAAAAAAAAAAAAAAAGAGCAGAGAAGCTTTAAAAAAAAAAAGAATAAAAAGGCAGAAAAATGAAATGAATGAAAGGTAAAAGAATATTTAGACACTTGTAAGATTTTTATATTTTATGCAAAGAGATATAATGTTGATTGAAGGTACATTGTGATAAGTTAAAGACATGTGCTGTAAAGTCTAGTGTAACCATAGGGAAAAGAAATTAAACAATGAAGAGTAGCTAAGAAGTTGATTTTTTATACATAATGGAATACTAAATTACTAAAAAAATAATAATGCAAAAGAAGAAAATATACATAGGAGAACTACAAAGATGATGGGTTCTGAACTTAAACAAATCAAAAATTGTGATAAAATAGTTCAAATAAAAAACAGAATCTGGGGCTGCCTGGGTGCTCACTTAGGTGTCCAACTCTTGGTTTTCCTCACATCCTGATTTCATGGGTTGTGAAGTTGAGCTCACCTGGAGTCGGCTTGGATATTGTCTCCCTCTGCCCCTTCCCCACTCCCTCTCTCTCTCTCTCTCTCTGAAATAAATAAACAAATCTTAAAAACAAAACAAAACAAAAAAAAAACAGAAACCGTCCAACTGGATAGAAAAGGCAGCCTAAGCTACCATATAATGTCTACAGGGCCACACTTTAAATATACAGATCTAGATAGGTTAATATTTAAGGAATGGGAAAATATACCCTATGCAAGACTAACACAAAGAAGGCCTTAGTAACTGTATTAATATCAAAGTAGAATTCAAACAAAGAATAATACCAGGAATAAGGAGGGACATTGAATAATAATAAAGGGTCAGTATATCAGGAAGACATTACAATTTTCAGTGTATATGCACCAGACTGCAGTCTCAAACCATACCCAACAAAATACCATATAGATGAAAGAAGCAATAGATAAATGTTCAATTATAGTAGATCTCTTCATTTCTCAGTTTTTATTAAAAATAGATTTAAAAATCAGTAAGAGAGCAGAACAAATTACCAATTTACTAATAAAAAAATATTATTTATTAACAAAAAACAAGTATAGCACAAATTATCAATTTAACCTGACATTCATAGAACATTCTATTTTACAGCAGCAGAATACATATCCCAATTAAATGTTCATGAGACACACTAAAATAGAGCATACACTAATCAATGAAAGAAGTTACCATGAATTTAAAATAATTCAGAACATACAGTGTATCTACTCTGACCACAACAAAATTAGAGAATAAATAATAGCAAACTAGCTGGATTATTTCCAAGTGTGTAGAAATTTAATAACACACTTTGTATGTAATGACACATAGATTTTAAAAAGTGGCAATTGGTGTTATTTGAACAAGCAGATGAAATAATTACTTTTAGGACTCATAATCTTTTAATAGTTTTAATGTAATTTTAGGTTATAATATTAGCTTTGATAAAATTCTGAAAAAATGTTAGAGATGAATTTTTAAACTTAAATGCAATGATAAAATGAGGAGTGATAGAATAAGGAGTCAAAAAAGTTTGAGATAGGAACAGAGCTACCTCTTGGCTTAGAAATCTTAAACACAGTATTTTCTAATTCTTTGAGGTACATTGTGCTTGATTTTGAGTAACAACTGGAATGTTTTAATATTGTAACTTTGTCTTTTCTTTATTCGAAGTTAAATTTTTTTATTAGTACTTTTATCTTTTAAGTTGAGATAGCTCTGTATTTTAATTGAGTTTCTCGTTTGAAAATTTGGGTAAAACCATTTATGACACATTTAATACATAACATCAAGGAAAACATGTTTCACATTTTTTATTTCAGAAAATCAGTGAACATTCTCGTATTTTTTTATTTTATGAATTTATAAAGTGTCAGTTATCACATTTAAAACAGTATAATTTTGACTTTATGGACACTTTCTTGTTATGATTAAACAAATAGTTTAGTGAAACCACGTATCAGTTATTTATTTTTCTTAAATATGTACGTCTTTATTAGTTGATGGCAGGAAGAATGTAGTTTTTTGTAACTGAGTCATTAAAAATAAATACAACTGGTACCCAAGTGCCCTGATAACAATCTGAACAATCAGCTGGCATGTGCACCTTGACCCAGTTCACTTCTTGCAGCCTATCCTCTTGCTCTTTAGACTCCAAATATCACTTTTAATGTTGAAAGTGTCATGGTAGGGTGCCTGGGTGGCTCAGTCATTAAGCGTCTGCCTTCGGCTCAGGTCATGATCCCGGGGTCCTGGGATAGAGCCCCACATCGGGCTCCCTGCTCCATGGGAAGCCTGCTTCTCCCTCTCCCACTCGCCCTGCTTGTGTTCCCTCTCTCGCTGTGTCTCTCTTTGTCAAATAAATAAAATCTTTAAAAAGAGAGAGAAATTGTTATGGTAGTTTTTAATATTTTTAAATGTAGTATTGCTGGACAATATTTATTATAAAAATGCACATATGAATTAGAATTAATTCCAAAAGCTGATTCAAAGTACCAGTAAGTGGCATACTTTTATTGCCTGAAGTCTTTGTAGGTTTGCTCATATCAAGCTATTGTTATGCAGCCATGCAATCTGATAGTCTTGATATCTATTTAGAATAATTGTAGCATATCAACTGAACTCTATATGAGTAAATCAATTAGATCTTGATGTCATTATATATTTATTCATTAGTCTTTTTATTCAGTTTTATTAAATACATCTTACTGATTTTACTGATTGGGTTACATTGATTTCACTAATATTTTTCATTTTTGTTTGTGAATGTCACTGGGTGTGCTTATGAATAAAAATTGGTTTTAGGGTCTGTTGATTAACCAGGAAGGCATATCAGGAACACCACTAACAGATTTATTTTAATGACACTGCGTCTTTTTTATTGATTTAGTTTTAATTATTAAGAGCTATTTTTCCTTATAGGGTCAAGTCTCTAAGAACTATCAATGACAAAGGCATCTGAGTAATTAAAATAACAAGAAAGAAAACAGCTAGATACAATTAAACACTATTCAATATACAGCCAATTGTTGGAAGGGTTTAGAATTTTCTCTAGGATTTTTCCCAGTTTTAACACTTTTATAATACCAATTTTAAAAGGTTTTTTTTTTTTTTTTTTGACGGAGAGGGAACACAAGCAGGGGGAGTGGGAGAGGGAGAAGCAGGCTTCCCGCAGAGCGGGGAGCCCGATGCGGGGCTCGATCCCAGGACCCTGGGACCATGACCTGAGCCGAAGGCAGACGCTTAACGACTGAGCCACCCAGGTGCCCCTATAATACCAATTTTAAAAGATTAGCCATTTGATGGGCGCCTGGGTGGCTCAGTTGGTTAAGCGACTGCCTTCGACTCAGGTCATGATCCTGGAGTCCCGGGATCGAGTCCCACATCAGGCTCCCTGCTCGGCAGGGAGTCTGCTTCTCCCTCTGACCCACTTCCCTCTCGTGCTCTCTGTCTCTCATTCTCTCTTTCTCAAATAAATAAATAAAACCTTTAAAAAAAAAAAAAAAAGATTAGCCATTTGCTTGTCAGATATTTTGGCTCTATGGCTAATTAAAACCTCACAACACTGGGAAAGAGTATGCAAATAAAATGTTCCATCCAATGGGAATGAAAGTTCCTGATTATTCTTAATGCAGAGATTTAATTATCTTTAAATTTAAGTCATTCTTATTTGAGTTGTTTATATACTTGCCCCCAATTTGGCTTATTTGAAGGTAAAATTGGGCATATTTTTGATGGTCTTTTTAAAATAAAATGAAGTTATTTTGTTGTCTTCACTGGGTTTGAAAGATTTCTGTCATGGTGACCCAGGAGCTTCCCCTAATGACAATCATAACTGATATCCAGGTATTCTGATAGCAATCCAGTTAACCACCTGGTATGTGCACCTTGAACAAGGTCATTTCTATAGCTTGGTGTCTGACCCTCATGTTTTCCAGGTATCATTTCTGACACAATGACCCTCTCATAGTGGCAGATTCTGACAGCATGAATCCTAGTAAACTATGAGCCTCCTCTCTGGAGCTTATCATCAATTCCTCATATGAAACAGCTACAAGAATGCAAGTTCATTATCCATTCATCTGTCGTTGGACATCTGGCTCTTTCTATAGTTTAGCTATTGTGGACATTGCTGCTATAAACATTGGGGTGCAGGTGCCCCTTCAGATCACTACATTTGTATCCTTGGGGTAAATACCCAGTAGTGCAATTGTTGGGTCATAGGGTAAAAAAGATGTGATTGATATATATATATATATACACACACACACATATATATATACACATACATACAATGGAATATTATGCAGCCATCAAATAAAAAATGAAATCTTGCCATTTGCAACAACGTGGATGGAATTAGAGGGTATCATGCTAAGTGAAATAAGTCAATCAGAGAAAGACAATTATCATATGATCTCACTGATAAGTGGAATTAAAGAAACAAGGCAGAGGATCATAGGGGAAAAGAGGAAAAAATGAAACAAGACAAAACCAGAGAGGGAGATAAACCATAAGAGACTCTTAATTTCAGGAAACAAACTGAGGGTTGCTGGATGGGAGGGGGATGGAGGAAATGAGGAGGCTGGGTGATGGACATTGAGAAGGGTACGTGTTGTGGTGAGTGCTATGTATTGTGTAAGACTGATGAATCAGAGGCCTTTACCCCTGAAACAAATAATACATTATATGTTAAAAAAAAAAAAAAAAAAATGTAAGTTACTGTTCCTGTCCTCAGGCTGCTTACCATCCAGGTGGCTTCCTGATCGCTCATTAGTCACAAAAAGCTTTCTGGTGGCCTCAGGTAGACTAAAACTGACATTAAAAAAAAAGAGAGAGAGAGAAACACACACACACCTTAGAGATGTGACCTCTAAGGAGATGAGCTAAGAATATTCAGAGTTATGGACAAAGTAATACAAAAAGAAAAAAAAATATTTATAAAGTTTTGAAGGGTGTCCTAGGGTTTATAGGGAAGGGATGTACAGCTCTGTGTGCTGCAGTGGATTGTCGTGACTGAACCATGCCAATATTAATTACATCGGAAGAGGAAATAACCAATGTGTATTAGTAATTAGCCAGTTGGAGAAAGTCTTGCCCTTGGCAAAGATGAAGCTGACTCCCATTGTGAAGCTCTTCTGTTTAGTTTTGTCATACACTATATATGATTTAATTGATTTTTATAAACATCTTTCACTTATAATATTGTCTCCAGCTTAAAAAAAAAAAGTAAAAATCCTCTACTCCTGAATTCTTGTCTTGAAGCAGCTTTCCAAAATTAGTTTCTTTAAATAAAACTAAAATAAATAAATAAATAAATGAAAGTAATGTTATAAATCTTGGAAAGCAACATACAAATAAACACATATATTTTAATTGATTTCAAAAAAGTCCTGTGTTCTAGACTCCCTTTGGATAAAAACAATATTTCTCTCTCTCTCTTTTTTTTTTCCTAAAGCAAAACTTGAAAAACATAATTTTAGATTTTTAAAAATAATCTGCAAAATGATTTCTTCTTATTTAAAAAATAAAGCACTGACCCTAATTTTAAATAAATTATTTCAAAGGAGGACAGACCAGAAACAAAGGAAGACAGAACATATCCAAAGTAACAACATAAGGTTAGTGTAATATTCTACCAGAACATGACAGGAGCATAAGAATAAAGATGAATTCAGAACAGTTTAAGAATAAAGATGCGGGCGCCTGGGTGGCTCAGTTGGTTAAGCGACTGCCTTCGGCTCAGGTCATGATCCTGGAGTCCCTGGATCGAGTCCCGCATCGGGCTCCCTGCTTGGCAGGGAGCCTGCTTCTCCCTCTGACCCTCCCCCCTCTCATGTGCTCTCTCTCTCTCTCATTCTCTCTGTCTCAAATAAATAAATAAAATCTTTAATAAAAAAAAAAAGAATAAAGATGCAAGCACTCAGCAAAATATCAAAACAAACTCAATAATATGTAAAAAAAAAAAAAAAGGAATAATGCATCATGAAAAAGAGTTTTTCTCAGAATGAAAATTTGTGGTAGCTTTGGTTTATTTATTTATTTATTTAAGATTTATGTATGTATTTTAGAGCGAGAGAGAGTGAGGATGAGCAGGAGGAGCAGAGGGAGAGGGAGAGAGAATCTCAAGCAGACTCTGCACTGAGCATGGAGCCTGATGCAGCCAGATTTCACAACCCTGAGATCACATCCTGAGCCGAAACGAAGAGTCCGACGCTTGACTGACTGCTCTACCCAGGGGCCCCTATGCTAGCTTCTTAAAGAAATAATAGAACTCACACTTATAAGATGAAGGAAATAATTCACATTTACAAGGTGAAAGAAAGAATGATATGATCATCTTAATCAAAAGAGAGAAAGCATTTGACATAATTCAACATCCATTTGTGATCAAAATTCTATACTAACTACTTTCTTTTTTTTTTTTTTTTTTAAAGATTTTATTTATTTATTTGACAGAGAGAGACCAGCGAGAGAGGAAACACAAGCAGGGGGAGAGGGAGAAGCAGGCTCCCCGCAGAGCAGGGAGCCCGATGCGGGGCTCGATCCCAGGACCCTGGGATCGTGACCTGAGCCAAAGGCAGACGCTTAACGACTGAGCCACCCAGGCGCCCCTACTAACTACTTTCTTAATCTGACAAAATGTATCAACAAAAATGTTATAGCTAATGTCATATAAAACGGTGAATGTCTAAATGCTTTCTAAGATTCAGAGAAAGAAAGAAGGTCTGCTCTTACCACTTATATTCAGTATTATACAGTATATTTTGGCCATCAAAACAACATAATAAAATAAAATAAATGCCATTAAGATTGGAAATAATAAAGTACTAGCAAAACAAATTCAGCAAAGTCAGAGATGCAGAGTTGATGTAAAGAAGCTATGTTTTTGTAAATCAGAAACAAACAGTTGGAAACATAGATTAAAAAAGAAATAGAGGGGTGCCTGGGTGGCTTAGTTGGTTAAGCATCTGCCTTTGGCTTAGGTCATGATCCTGGGGTCCTGGGATGGAGCCCTATGTTGGGGGGAGTCTGTTTCTCCTTCTCCTTCTGCCCCTCCCCGCTTTCCCCCCACGCCCTGCCCCATGTGGGGTCTCTCTCTCTTTCAAATAAGTCAATAAAATATTCAAAAAAAAAAAGAAATAGAATTCACAATCTCACTAAAATAATCAAGAATAAATTAAGCAAAATCAGTGTAAGGCCCTACAATAAAAATATTTTAATATAGCTGAAGGAAATTAAAGAATTTATAAATAAATGGAGAAATATATATTTATCTATCAAAAATAAATATTTTAGAAGTCTATTAGGACTTACTGTATTGATTCAACACTGTCTCATTCAAGATCTCAGCAGAAGTTTTTGGGGAAGGAGAAATCAACAAGCTTAAATAGACAACACTTTTTTTTTTTTTTTTTAAGACTTTATTTATTTATTTGAGAGAGAGAGAGTGAAAGAGAGCATAAGAGCAGGGAGGAGGGACAGAGGGAGAGGGAGAAGCAGACTCCCCATTGAGCGGAAGCCTGATGTGGGGCTCAATCCCAGGACCCTGGGATCATGACCTGAGCTGAATGAAGGCAGATGCTAAACTGACTGAGCCACCCAGGCACCCCAAGACTTTTTGTTTTTTAATAATAAATAACAAAATTGAAGACTTGAGACTAAAGGATGTTAAAACTAATTCTAAAGCTAAATAATTGCAATATAATGCTATTGGCACAGAGATACATATAAATAATGGAATAGAATTAAGAAGGCAGAAATGGGCCCAAATATATCCATTCAGTTGATTTTAAATATATGTTGCAACATGATTGAATAAAATATCATAAAATTAAAAAAAAAAGTGAAGGACATTTAAGTATATGTACAGAAAGAAAAAAAACTCAACCCCTACCTCACACCATACAGGAAGATTAGTTAAAAATGAATCATCAGCCTAAAGGTAAAAGAAAATTCTAAATCCTTGAAAAGAAAGTTTAGGAGAACATCTTTACAACATTTAAGTAGGCAAATATTTCTTAAACTGTTCAAAGAAAGCATTAAGTTTTTTTTTTTTTTTTAAGATTTATTTATTTATTTGAGAGAGCGAGAATGAGAGAGAGAGAGAGAGAGTACATGAGAGGGGGGAGGGTTAGAGGGAGAAGCAGGCTCCTCGCCGAGCAGGGAGCCCGATGCGGGACTCGATCCAGGGACTCCAGGATCATGACCTGAGCCGAAGGCAGTCGCTCAACCAACTGAGCCACCCAGGCGCCCAAAGAAAGCATTAAGTTTAAGAGAAAATTGATAAATTGGACTTACCAAATTAAAACTTCTATTCTTCAAAATACTCTATTAAGAATTAAAAGAAAAGCTACAGACTGAAAGTATTTATACTACACATATATAACAAATAAATTGTATCCAAAATATATAAGAAATTTGTGTAACTAAATAGTAAGTAAACAAAATAACTCCCCCTCCAAAAACATGAGCAAAGGATTTGAACATATCTTTCACAAAAAGATGTCCAATAGCGTTAGTCATTAGGGGAACAAACATTAAAATCACAAGACACCATCACATAGGTTCTAAAATGGCTACAATTTCAAAGCTTGAAATAGCAACAATTGACCTAGATGTGGAACAACTGTACTTTTTGTTCACTGTGTATGGGAGAATAAAACAGTGTAACCAGTGTGGGAAACAGGCTGGAATTATTTATAAAATTAAAACTGACCCTTAACCTGTAAAATAGCAATTTCAATTACTAGGAATTTACCAAACAAACTTGTGTATGAATATAGCAAATTTACTCATGATCCCCCAGTATTGGAAATGACCCATATATCCCTCTATGAGGGAATAATAAACAGGTTGTGACATTTATTTCAAAAGGAAAAAAGTAACTTGGCAATAAAAAGTAACAAGCTACTGATATATCCAACTTCATGGAGGAATCTCAAAATTATCACAGTAAAGTAATGAGACACAAAAACGTATATATCATGTGATTCAATGCATTTGAATTTCCAGAACAAGAAAAAATAATCTCTAGTGACAGAAGTCAAATCAACTTTAGACTGGGATAAAAAGTTGGGGGGATTTGCTTCATAGGAGCATGAGGAAACTTACTGTGGTATTGGTAATATTCTCTATCTTTATTGGGTAGTGGTTCCATGAGTACATAAATTTGTGAAAATGCTTCAAAATATATATTTAAAGTGTGCCTTTGTTGGGACGCCTCGGTGGCTCAGTGGGTTAAGCGTCTGCCTTCAGCCCAGGTCATGATCCCAGCGTCCTGGGATCCAGTCCTGCATGGGACTCCTTGCTCAGCAGGGAGCCTGCTTCTCCCTCTTCCTCTGCCTGTTGCTCCCCCTGCTTGTGCTCTCTCTCTCTCTCTCTCTCTCTGACAAATAAATAAAATCTTTAAAAAATAAAATTAAATGTGCCTTTGTTAGTGTAAATTATATTGCAAAATGTTGACAAAATATAAATAAAAGCATTAAAGCAGATTTTGTGGACTGACTACTCCAAAACTATTCAGTCCGTTTCTCTCTTGACTTCATCTACCATAGATGTGAAATACGTAGACTTACTTCTTAGAATTTTCTATAGCTAGGGCTTGTCTTCTGATCTAATTCTAATAAGATGTAAGCTGAAGTCATTATCAATTTCCAGGAAAGTTTATTAAAAGGAGAAACTTACTGGAAGGACTCCTTCAATCCTTCAACATTTATTGCTGCATCCCTTGCACTTCTGCCTTTTGAATGCGGACATAATGACTGAATTGGTAGCAGTCAGTCCTGGCCATGAGAATGAAAAATACATGCAAGAGGAGTGGAGAAGAAAAAGTCAACAGCCTGACAAGGCTTATCTCTGAACTTATAACTGAACTAACAAAAGATTCTGCTGGTTAAAGGAATTCAAAACA
This sequence comes from Phoca vitulina, assembly GCF_004348235.1. Classification (NCBI taxonomy): domain Eukaryota; kingdom Metazoa; phylum Chordata; class Mammalia; order Carnivora; family Phocidae; genus Phoca; species Phoca vitulina. Next base: position 25,957,478 of record NW_022589708.1, on the reverse strand, counting down.
GGTGTGTTTTTTTATTTTGTTTTGTTTTTTATTTTATTTTTTTGTTTGCAGCTGAATCCATAACTTCCTGTACAAAGAATGTAGTCTGTGACTCAGCAATCTTACCAGTGACAACTAATATAAAGGAAGAAAAAACAATGGGGTTTGAAAGCTTTTCTACATTCTCCTATTGTGTGTGTGTGTGTGTGTGATAGCTATATGGTGAATATATAAGGAGAAAAACAATAGCAACAACAATAAAAATGGAATCATGTTCCAAATGTCCATTAAAATAGATTTTAAATGGTTTAGAATTAGAGAATGCTTATTAAAAACTTTAAAGAAGAATCATTTGCCAAGAAGGGAAGAGTGATCTTTCGGAACTTGTGTGCAGATTAATTTCTCTATAAATCAATTATCCAAATACTATGGATTTGTAACAAAATCTGTTGAAGAATAATTGCACCAGACGAGTTAAACAGGCAAGGGAGACTTTATTCAAGACTATTGCAAGAGGGGAGAGAGACTGAACTTAACTCCAGAGAATAAAGGAAATAGAATTTTTAAATGCTAGAGTGAGCTCATGCAAATGTAATAAACCACATTAGAGATGAGGTTGGTCAATGTAATTAGGCACGTGTGTTTGCTAACTTGCCTAGAGACTGGGAGATTAGGCCACTATTTTCCTCAGGGATTATGTTGCAAATAGATGGCTCCTGGGTCCTTGAGAAAGATGTTTCTGGGTTATAAAACTGGCAAGAGGTTAAGAGAACATTTACTTCTTAAAGGGGCAGAAAAATATTTACAATTGCAAACTTTCTAAGGTAAATGCTTTAAGAAATATGGTCTGGACACTAGAATCAGTAAAAACAAACAAACAAAAAACGTATATTAATGTTCATCGAACTGAAGGGAACCTTGAAGCTGTCTAGGTCAAATCCAACTCAGTTTGAGTTGGAGATAGTTCACAGTTTGGTCATCTGTTAACATATTCTAGATGAAATGGGGAAGAGAGAAGACTAAGAGGTTTTCTTCATTAAATCATGGCCAGTGTATGCTTCTTACCAGAGATAAAGTGTACAGATTTCAGCCTGACCTGTCACTTCTTATTTTGAGCAAACCTAGGGCATAAAATTGTATTTTAACATAAAGACAGCTGATCATCTCTCCTCTCCCAATAGTTGATTGCTAAAATTCCACCTTCAAGCCTTTGTTTTATATTGTATACTTGATACAAATATTCAAACAGTTTAGGAAAAATAGAGCATAGACTATTTAAGGATTTTATCCCTGAAGAAGGAATTAAAAAAATACAAGTGTGTACAAGGTGGAGGACTAGAAAAGGGCACAAAATACATATGATGATGTTTACATTAAGCTAAATTTTTCTTTTTTTTTTTTTTTTTAAGTTAAGTTTTTCATGCCTCCCTCTTACATGATAAAGTATTTCACTCTTGCATGGCAAAGCTTGAAATAGGTCCATTCTGAGTCATATAATGTTGGATTGAAATCATCTGAATTTCTTTCAGAGTTGGCAAAATTCAGTCTCATTACCTGACCTACATTCCCCTCGGTTTTCCAGATGTTCTGTCTTCTTGGTGCTACATTAGTCTTGAAGATGATAAAAATTTTACACTAAATTGATCTCAGAGTACTAAACCTTAGGTTTATTTTTTGGCTCAATTTGTTTGAAGTCAGCAGGTAGTAGAAGTCTTTTATTTGCCAGAAATACACTATTTGTAAGAAAATAGTATTTCTTTAATGTGGTGATAGATTATATTATGAGGCTTAAGAGCATGCATTCTTGAATCAGGCTAATTGGATTCAAATCCTTGCCCAACTTCTTTGTAATCGAGTGTAAAATAAGTTACTTTAAACTCTCTATGCATCAGTTTCCTTTTTGTAAATAGAGAAAAATAATAACATGCACCCTATCAAGTTGTGGTATTAAATGAGCCTGAGACACATTATGCAATATATATTGTTTATTATTAATATTGTCAATGTTATTGTTACAAATTCAGTGCCCTATGACTAACAAACAATCCTGGTGTACAGGGAAGAGTATAATTCCCAAGGACAATTGGCCCATTTGTTTTCTTTTGCCCAAGCAAAATATGTATAACCTAGTGAAGGCTGCTTTACATGTTTCTTATCATAAAGGGTGGAATAGTGCTGAACCAGCAGCTATTGGAGTCTGGCCTGAATTAGTAGGCTCAGCACAATTGTACAAGATATTCTTCTTCTCTCCAGGAATCTCATTATTTTGAACACTGCATAGAGGGATTTTTTTGTTTGTTTGTTTGTCTGTTTTGGTATGGTATGTGTGACTAATGAGATGGATACAGAACAGAATAAATAGAAAATACATAGTCTTTATCTTCATCTGTCTTCTGAGTTTTACATGACTGCCAAAGTGTTTGTCCAGGGTCAGAAGATACAGTAAGTTGTTTGAATACCTTATATAATAACTAATACAGTTAATTTTGGATCACTGTTTTCTAAAATTTATTATACAAAACTTGATTCATGTTTCCTTTTCTCTGCATTTCCTCAGTGGCCAACTGCTTAACCTCCTCACTCACCAGGAGCACAGTAGTTATCTAGTTCTTACTCGTAATTTGTGTAAATAATTTTAGAGCTTGTAGCATTGAGACATTATGAATAATGACAGCCTGTATTTTAAGGATCCACCTGAGAATCTTTCCCCTAGAAGATTTCAGATAAATGGTAAAGTAAAAAATATAGTAAGGAGGGAAAAGTTTCTCATACTTTGAATGCTATATTGACATCTTCTGCGTTCTAGATTTGCTTTCTGTTAATATTTATTCATCATTAAAATATTCAAAGGGAAACAAAGGTACCCCCAAATATTATAGTTGTTGCAGATTAACTATAATTTTAAGATGGATAATATCTAATTACCTTCTAAATTTGGTAACTACGATGTAATTTAAAATGTAATTGATTTGTTACTGATATGTGATCTCTTTTCTACTATTGTGATGTTTTCACATGCTGAATGCAAATTAGTAGACTTTTAAAAGATGCATAACAAAATACACAAGTCAGTCCTGCTTCTTTGGTTTTCAGTTTTACTCACTTTAGTATGGGTTGGCAAAAATTGCTATTTTAAAAATCCTATTAATTTACCTATTGGTTATAGAATGGAACCTGGAATTCCTGCAAGTTCGATGTTTCCATTCAAATCATTATTTTTGTTTTGCTTTGTTTTTTAAAATGTAATAAACTTTTTTGTAAAAAAGCAGAATCTACTTATTTTAAAGCAGGAGTGATATAATAGCTTTATCAGAAATATGTACATAATATCGAGATGTATATTATTTCAAAAATTTTATGTGCAATATCAAGATAGTTGTCCTTAATATGCAATTTTTATTTATTTATTTATTTATTTTTTGCAGGCTGTCATTGTGAAGGCAATTATTTAACCTTCTCTGTTAACTTCTAATTAGGAGTGTATATGTTTTCTGGAGAAGTAAAGGAAGAGCCCTTTAAAGCCATTCAGTATATTCAGTAACAGTACTCTTTTGAGACACTTTATAGAATACCTCTTCTGAATAGTGTCTTTTATAAACTTGAATTTGTATTTTTGAGCTCCTATTGAAGTCCACACAGCAGGATATAGTTTTAAGTTAAAATTTTAAGGTGAGAGAAAAAATATCCTTGTCAACAAAATCCTTTCGATAAACAACTTCTAGGAATCTGGTACAAAATGTTAGAAATTTCAGACTATCTAGCTTTTCTTCTTGAGAACTTTTTTTTAAGGTTTATACACAGTGTATTTGCAATGAGTTAAGCATACACATCTTTCCATAGTCTCCTACACATAAGTTTACAAATAATTCTATTTTAATGAAAGAAGATGTTAGTTGAAAGAAAGTTTATACACAGTATAGTTTCAACCAGTTAAGTATGTGGCACTTACCATATGCTTCCACACATATGCTTGCAAACACTTCTTTTTTTTTTTTTTTTAGGAGTAAAAATTGGTGATTCATTACTTACATATAACACCCAGTGCTAATCACAAGTGCTATTCTTAATACTCATCACCCATTTAACCCATCTTCCTGCCCACCTCCCCTCCAGCAACCAGCAGTTTGTTCTCTGTACTTAAGAGTCTGCTTCATGGTTTGCCTCTCTGTCTTTTATTTTTCCCATATATTCATCTGTTTCATTTCTTAAATTCCACATATGAGTGAAATCATGTGGTATTTGTCTTTATCGGACTGACTTATTTCGCTTTGCATAATACACTCTAGCTCCATCCACGGTGTTGCAAATGACAAGATTTCATTCTTTTTGATGGCTGAGTAATATTCCATTGTGTGTGTGAGTGTGTATACCCTGTCTTCTTTATCCATTCATCAGTTGATGGACATTGGGCTCTTTCCATAATTTGACTTGTTGATAATGCTGCTGTAAACATCAGGGTGCATGTGTCCCTTCAAATCAGTACTTGTGTATCCTTTGGGTAAATACCTAGTAGTGCAATTGCTGGGTTGTAGGGTAGTTCTCTTTTTAACTTTTTGAGAAACCTCCATATTGTTTTCCAGAATATCTGCCTCACTTTGCATTCCCACCAACAGTTTAAGAGGTTCCCCTTTCCCCACATCCTCGCCAATATCTGTTTTTTCCTGTGTACTAATTTTAGCCATTCTTACAGGTGTGAGGTGATATCTTATTATAGTTTTCATTTGTATTTACCTGATGATGAGTGATGTTGAGTATCTTTTCATTTGTCTGTTAGCCATGTGGATGCCGTTTTTGGAAAAATGTTTATTCATTGTCTTCTGCCCATTTCCTAATTGGATAATTTGTTTTTTGGGTGCTGAGATTGATGAGTTCTTTATACATTTTGGATACTAACCCTTTATCAGATGTGTCATTTGCAAATATCTTCTCCCTTTCCAAAGGTTGCCTTTTAGTTTTGTTGATTGTTTCCTTCTTTGTGCAGAAATTTTTATCTTGATGAAGTCCCAATAGTTCTTTTTTCTTTTGTTTCCCTTGCCTCAGGAGATTTATCTAATAAGAAGTTGCTACGACCGATGTCAAAGAGGTTGCTTCCTGTGTTCTCCTCTAAGATTTTGATGGTTTCCTGTCTCACATTTAGGTCTTTAATCCATTTTGAATTTATATTTGTGTATGGTGTAGGAAAGTGGTCTAGTTTCATTCTTCTGCATGTTGCTGTCCAGTTTTCCCAATACCATTTGTTGAAGAGACTGTCTTTTTTCCATTGGATATTCTTTCCTGCTTTATTGAACTGTTGACCATATAGTTGTGGGTCCATTTCTGGGTTTTCTGCTCTGTTCCATTGATCTATGTGTCTGTTTTTATGCCAATACATACTGTCTTGAGGACTACAGCTTTGTAATATAGCTTGAAGTCCAGAACTGTGATGCCTCCTGCTTTGCTTTTCTTTTTCAAGATTGCTTTGGCTATTCACGGTCTTTTGTGGTTCCATGAAAATTTTAAGATTGTCTGTTCTAGCTCTGTGAAAAATGCTGGTGGTATTTTGATATGGTTTGCATTAAATGTGTAGATTGCTTTGGGTTGTGTAGAGTTTTCAACAATAATTGTTCTTCCAATCCATGGGCATGGACTGTTTTTCCATTTTTTTGTGTCATCTTCAATTTCTATCATAAGTGTTCTATAGTTTTGAGAGTACAGATCCTTTACCTCTTTGGTTAGGTTTATTCTTAGGTATCTTATGGTTTTTGGTGCATTGTAAATGGGATTGACTCCTTGATTTCTTTTTCTGCTGTTTCATTATTAGTGTATAGAAATGCAACAGGTATCAGTACAGTGATTCTATATCCTGCAACTTTGCTAAATTTGTGATTCAGTTCTAGCAAGTTTTTGGTAGAATCTTTTGGGTTTTCTACATAGAGTATCATGTCCTCTGTGAATAGTGAAAATTTGACTTCTTCCTTGCTGATTTGGATGACTTTTATTGTCTGATTGCTGAGGATAGGAATTCCAGTACTATATTAAATAACAGGGATATCTTATATAAGACATCCCTGTTTTGTTCCTGACCATAGAGGAATCTCTCTCAGATTTTCGCCTTTGAGGATGATATTAGTTGTGGATCTTTTGCATTTAGCCTTTATGATGTTGAGGTATGTTCCCTCTATCCCTACTTTGTTAAGGGTTTTTATCAAGAATGGATGCTCTACTTTGTCAAATGCTTTCTCTGCATGTATTGAGAAGATAATATAGTTCTTATCCTTTCTTTTATTAATGTAGCATACCACATTGATTGATTTGTAAATATTGAACCACCCTTGCAATCCAGTAATAAATGCCACTTGATCGTGGTGAATGATTCTTTTATTGTACTGTTGGATTTGATCTGCTAGTATTTTTTTGAGAATTTTTGTATCCATGTTCATTAGGGATATTGGCTTGCAATTCTTTTTCTTAGTGGAGTCTTTGGTTTTGCTATCAGGGTAATGCTTTCCTCATAGAATGAATTCGAAGTTTTCCTTCCATTTCTGTTTTTTAGAACAGTTTGAGAAGAATAAGTAGTAACTCTTCTTTAAATGTTTGGTAGAATTCCCTTGGGAAGCCATTTGGCCCTGGACTTTTCTTTATGGGGAGATTTTTGATGACTGATTCAATCTCTTTGCTAGTTATCAGTCTGTTCAAGTTTTCTGTTTCTTCCTTTTTCAGTTTTGGTAGTTTGTATGTTCCTGGGAATTTATTCATTTCTTCCAGATTGCCCAATTTGTTGGCATATAATTTTTCATAATATCCTCTGATAATTGTTTGTATTCTGTGGTGTTGGTTGTGATCTTGCTTCTCTCATTTGTGATTTTATTCATTTGTGTCCATTTTTTTTTTTTTTTTTTTTTGATAAGTCTGGCTAGGGGTTTATCAATTTCTAATTTTTTTTAAAGTACCAGGTCCTGGTTTCATTGATCTCTTTTACTGTTTGTTTGTTTGTATGTCATTTATTTCTGCTCTAATCTTTGTTTTTTCCCTCTTCTGCTGCCTTTAAGTTTCATTTGTTGTTTTTTTTTTTTTTTTCTAACTCCTTAGTTGTAAAGGTAGGTTGTTTATTTGAGATTTTTTCTTGCTTCTTGAGGTAGGTCTGTATTGATATATACTTCCCTCTTATGACTGCTTTTGTTTGGACCGTCATGTTTCCATGTATTTTTTTAAATTTCTTCTTTAATTTTCTGGTTGACCCATTCATTCTTTAGTAGGATGTATTTTAACCTCCGTGTATTTGTGGTCCTTCCAAATTTTTTCTTGTGGTTGATTTCAGGTTTATAGCATTGTGGTAGGAAAATATGCATGGTATGATTTCAATCTTTTTGTACTTTCTGAGGCCTAATTTGTGACCCAGCATGCAATCTCTTCAGAGAATATCCCATGTGCATTTTAAAAGAATGTATATTCTGCTGCTTTAGGATGAAATGTTCTGAATATATCTGTTAAATTCATTGGATTCAGTGTCATTCAAAGCCATTGTTTCCTCGTTGATTTTCTGCTTAGATGATCTGCCCATTGATGTAAGTTGGTGTTAAAGTCCCGTGCTATTATTGTATTATTATCATCAATGAGCTTCTTTAGGTTTGTTATTAATTGTTTTATATATTTGGGTGCTCCCAAGTTGGGGGCATAAATATTTACAATTGTTAGATTTTGTTATTGGATAGATCCCTTTATTTTGATATAGTGCCCTTCTTCATCTCTTGTTACAGTCTTTGGTTTAAAATCTAGTTTGTCTGATGTAAGTATTGCCACTCCAGCTTTCTTTTGATGTCCATTTGCATGATAAATGTTTCTCCATCTCCTCACTTTCAATCTGTAGGTGTTTTTAAGTCTAAAATGAGTCTCTTGTAGAAAACATATAGATGGGTCTTGTTTTTTAATCACTCTGACACCCTATGTTTTTTGTTTCGAGCATTTAGTCCCTTTACATTGAGAGTAATTATTGATAGATAATGAATTTAGTGCCATTTTATTACTTGTTTCTGGAGATTTTCTCTGTTCCTTTCTAGTCTTTGAGCTTTTGGTCTTTCTTTCTCATTCAGAGAGTCTCCTTACATATTTCTGGCAGAGCTGGTTTAGTGGTCACAAACGCCTTTAGATTTTGTTTGTTTGGGAAACTCTTTATCTCTCTTTCTATACTGAATGACAGCGTTGTTGGATAGAGTATTCTTGGCTGCATATTTTTCCCATTCAGCACATTGAATATATTATGCCATTCTCTTCTGGCCTGCCATATATTCTGTGGAGAGGTCTGCTGCTAACCTGATTTGTCTTTCCTTGTAAGTTAGGGATTTCTTTTCTCTTGCTGCTTTTAGAATATTTTCTTTATCTCTATGTTTTGCAGAGATAACTACAGTATGTTTTGGGTTTAGCCTGCTTTTCTTGATTTTGATGGGAGTCCTCTGTGCATCCTGGCTTTAGATGTCTGTTTCCTTCCCCATATTTGGGTAATTTTCAGCTATAATTTGCTCAAATAAACTTTTTGCCCCCTTTTCCCTCTCTTTTTCTTCTGGAACTCCTATGATATAAATGTTATTACGCTTGATGGGGTCACTGAATTCCCTAAGTCCACATTAGTGATCCAATATTTTTCCTTCCCTCTTCTATTCAGTTTTATTATTTTCCATAATTTTATCTTCTATATCACTTATTCATTCCTCTGCTTCTTCCTTCCTTGTGTTCATTACATCCAGTCATTTTTGAATCTTGGTTATTGCATTTTTTTTTTTTTTAAAGAATTTATTTATTTATTTGACAGAGAGAGACACAGCGAGAGAGGGAACACAAGCAGGGGGAATGGGAGAGGGAGAAGCAGGCTTCCCGCGGAGCAGAGAGCCCGATGTGGGGCTCGATCCCAGGACGCTGGGATCATGACCTGAGCCGAAGGCAGACGCTCAACGACTGAGCCACCCAGGCGCCCCTCGGTTATTGCATTTTTAATTTCGGTCTTACCAGTTTTTAGGTCTTTTATCTCTGCAGTAAGGGTCTACCTGGTGTCTTGTATGCTTTTCTCAAGCCCAGCTAGTATCCTTATGATTGTTGCTTTATATTCTGGATCACGCATATTACTTATATCTGTTTCAATTTGATCCCTGGCCATGAACTTTCTTCTTCTTTCTTTTGGGGTGATTTCCTCCATCTTAGCATTTTGTCTAGGTCTTTGTCTTCTTCTGTGTGTTAGGAAAGCCTGATATGTTTCCTGCTCCTGACGGTAATGCCTTTATGAGGAAGAGGTCATATACTCTCCAGGGTCTCGCACTACAGGAAGTGACTCTGGTGTATGCTATGTACACTCTGCTGCTGTGTTTTGGCTGCTCTTTTTCTCAGGTTAGTTGTCTGCAGAGTTTCTGCTTGCCTGTAGTGAAGAATGTTTGGATCATGTCTAGTGTGTGAGAAGTTTCAACTAAGTGTGCTCTGGTCTGCTTGTTAAAGGAGACTTGCTGCTACTTCCACTACAACTGAAGCTTTGCAGCACTCTATGGTCAGTAGATGTGATACATGCAGGGGGTTTATGCTGGTCTTCTGGGGGAGGGGCCCACTGCTCTGGTTCTCAGGCATACTGTGTGAGAAAAGCAGCACCACCTCACCTCAGCAGGGCAAGGTTTGGTGTGAGTGGCTTAAGCCACCACTGTTGGTGCTGTGCTACTTACTGAAATTAGCTTATGCTGAGGGGTGGGGGAAAGAAATTTTGCCAGCCTCCTCCCTCACCCCTGGAGAGGAGAGTTCACACCTGTCTGACTGAGAAGCGCTTCCAGAAGTACAAACAATCTCACTTTGTCATTTGTGTGTCCCAGGTTTCCCTCAAATCATTGCCTTGACCTTGTATGTGTTCTGCCCACCTTTCCGCCTGACAGTATAGTGCACCTTGGGGTCTATCCCAGGAATACTGGCTGAGTTTGAAAACTTCAGACTTTAGGGGCGCCTGGGTGGCTCAGTCGTTAAGCGTCTGCCTTCGGCTCAGGTCATGATCCCAGGGTCCTGGGATCGAGCCCCGCATTGGGCTCCCTGCTCCGCGGGAAGCCTGCTTCTCCCTCTCCCATTCCCCCTGTTTGTATTCCCTCTCTCGCTGTGTCTCTCTCTGTCAAATAAATAAATAAAATCTTTAAAAAAAATAAAAAATAAAAAAAAATGAAACTTCAGACTTTAGGGACCTAGTGTGGCAAGGACCCTTGCTGGTCCTCTGGGGGATGGTCTTACCATGCTGGGACTAATGCAGGTTTGTCCCAGAAGGGCAGTCACATCAAAGTGCAAGGGTTTGGAGTTTGATTTAAAGCACAGCAAAGAGCCAGTGTCCAGGTTAGCCATCCTCAGCAGGTGTCTCTGTACCTATGCTGAGGGGTGAGGGAGGGAAATGGCACCTGCAGGCTCTTTTTGTCCCCTATGAGGCAATGCCACCTTTCCCAGATGGGCTCAAGAAGAGAGAACCATCTCTCCCAGTGTGTCCCAGGAGATCCTAAATTCAGGCCATCTGCCCCCAGGCTGTCTGCCCTCCTTCTCCACAGGAGCACTGCAACACCCTCAGGGCCCACACCAGCCTTGCTGCAGACCTCTAAATCTCCAGTCTTTGAGCCCCGATGGTTGTAAAAACTCACAAAAATCAGCCCTCTCATTTTCCCAGTCAGTGGTTTTGGGGAAGTGTTTTCCTTTTGTGATCCCCTGTGTGCTCCTCTCTGTCTTGTGCACACACATCGTGTCTGTCTCTCTCTCTCTCTCCATGACCAAGACTCCCTCCCCTCCACTGCACCTGTGATCCATTTCTCCCCCAAACCATATCTCTGCACCTCCTACCCTCCACAATGTGGCCTCTTCTCTCCCTCTAGTTGTGCAGTTTGTTCTGTCAGTCCTCAGATTGATTTCTTGGGTATTAAGAATAATTTGATATTTATCTAGCTGTGTTTGACAGATAAGGCAAGCCTAGGGTCCTCCTGCTACTTTTCCATTTTAGCTCCTCCTCTTCACATGTAATAAACTTTTTTTTAAAGATTTATTTATTAATTTTAGAGAGGGGGAGGAGGAGCAGAGGGAATAGGAGAGAGAGAGAATCTCAAGGAGACTCCCTGCTTGGTGTGAAGCCTCACATGGGGCTTGATCCCACAACCCATGAGATCATGACTGAGCTGAAATCATGAGTCTGATGCTTAATCAGCTGAGCCACCCAGATGCCCCAACTGTAGTAATCTCTTAACTTTAAAATAGTTTTAGATTTACAGACAAGTTGCAGTAATATTACAGAGTTTCTATATACCCATGGTCAGATTTCCCTAGTATTACTCTGGTACATTTGTCATAACTAGTGAACCGGTATCGATGTGTTATTGTTATCTGCAGTTCAAATTTTATTTGGATTTTCTAAGTTTTTACCTAATGTCCAAGAATACCATCCAGGGTACTATATTACATTTAGTTGTTATGTTTCCTTAGGATTCTTTGGAGTATAGAAATTTTTCAGATTTCCCTTACTTTTGGTGACCTTGACATTTTTCAGGAGTATTGTGTATATATTTTGTAGAATGTCTTTCAGTTTGGGTTGATCTTATAATTTTTCTCATGGTTATGTAGTGGCTTTGCATTTGGGGGATGAAGACACAAAGGTTAAATGCCATTCTCAACAGTTCATATCAAGGGTATGTAGGCTATGCTATTAACATTACTTATCACGGTTGATATTGATCTTTATTACCTTGCTGGGATAGTGTTTGTCAGGTTACTCACGTGTGAAACTATTGCTCTTTTAGAAGAAAGTTACTTTGCTCATCTGACACTTAAGGGATAAGAGTTATGCTTCACATCCTAGAGGGGTATTATCTTCAAAAAATTTTGAATTCTTTGATGCAGGAAGTTTCTCATTTGTTCCTTATTTATTTGTTTATTCAATTACTCATTTATGTCAGTATGGACTAAAGAATATTTATCTTATATTTTGGGTTATAATCCAATACTATATAATGTTCTTTGTTGCTGAGATTGTTCTAGCTTTGGAGCTCTCGGTTCCTGTGTCTCTTTGTTACACCTCCATTGTTGTGATTTTTTATTTGTTTTGTTACCATTCCCTTACTTCCTGGCACTATAAGATGTTCCAGGCTTATCTTTTATATCTCTTACCTTAACACTAGACTCAGCCATTTCTCCAAGGAGTCTGTACTTCTTTTATTGAAGAATGTCATTAGAAACCCAAATCTGGGAACTGAGTGTGTCATCATTAGCAGTGTCCATGCTTTTAGATTCTGTAGTGGAAAGAGCTGGGAAATACATTTGTGTATCCTAACCTATCTCTCTGTATATCTGTACTTATATTGGGCCAAGTATTAGTTCACGCTGAGGCTTCCAAATTTTATGTAGTATGACATGTCTCATTCTAGCTGTTGCCACTTGCTTGTCTATAACCTCCCCTTCAAACAGTGAGAAATTTGGATTGTACCCTCTATCATGTATATATTTTTATTTGTTCAATACCTATATATATATTTATATATAGAGAGAGAAATATATAGATATAGATTTTCAAAGTTCAATTCCTATATATATATAACAAATATATATAAATATGTATTTGTTACTGTTGTTTTACTCTGCCTTTGCTTTCTTATCCCATGACTCTCTCAACTTAATCACAGGTATATGGAGGTGATCGGGTTTTGGTGAGACAAACATTTCTGTAGTTTCTTTTTCCTGAGCAGTTTTGCCCAATTGAAAGTATTAACTTTGCAAACACTTATGAACACCTTATTTAATTCAGATGTTGTCATAATAAGAGTTATGGTCATACACATTTTTTTCCTACAATGAATTATAATCATAGTCAAGTAATTGCTCAATTGGCTTTTCAATTTCATCTTTTCCTTTGGTGGTAAAGATGAAGTTGCCTCTTCCAATCTTATAAGTCCCCAAAGTACTAGACATTTTTCTTAAATTCCCTTCTCTTCTATTTATAAATCATTGGTTGCTTTCTGTGCTCGTCCCTTTTTTTGTGATGACCTGACACATAATGATAATACTAATAACAACCCATCACATATTTACAAATATTCTGTCTTTAAACCTCATTGTAGAGCTACAGTTTCATTAGACAAATGAACTGCCTTCCAAGAAATCACACAAGAGTTTATTTGATGTTTCTCTATCACCTGTTTAAATGTTCCTCTACCTTCCATATCTATTTCTTCAACATCTGTTACTCAGAAGCCATATCTTAACATGATATAGATTTTCAAAGTTCAAAGATTTCTTTGAAATAACATATCAGTAATTTTGTTTTCCAGTAATTATTTCTGTGCATCCCTCCTCAACATGCTATAATCATAAGAGATTAATTCTCTACAGAAGTAGAGAATGAGAAAGTCAACTAACGTCCCATGTAGAGCACATGACTTATAACAGAAAATTAAAAGGTTCACCTTGAGAAAAACAATATCTTCAGGAGGAACTTAGTTTTTTCCTCAAGGCAAAAATGGAAACAAAACATTAAGAGAGGTGATTGAGGATAAAGAGTGGGTGTTTCCGGGGTACCTGCGTGGCTCAGTCAGTTAAGGTCTGATTTCCGCTCAGGTTGTGATCTCAGGGTCCTGGGATAGAGCTCCACGTTGGACTCCCTGCTCAGCGGGGAGTCTGCTTGTCCCTTTTCCTCTGCCCCTCCCCCTGCTCATGCTCTCTATCTCTCAAATAAATAAAATCTTTAAAAAAAATTGTTTTTAAGTGGGTGTTCAAATATAAGAACCTCTGTTACAAAGGGAAATATGAGCAAGTCTATGAAGCAGGAAGGGTTGAGAGAGAGATTCTGATTAGAGTTTGTACAGAAAAGCAAAAAAGTAGGTAACCCCATAGTTTAGTGATGGATTATCTGGCAGGCCTCACTCGGTAAATGAAGATGTGATACATTTTGAGCTGAATCATACCAGGAACCAAACAACACAAATACGGGCTATGTCTAGGCTTGCTGGTGTCCCTACTAAGAAAAAGACTCCCTAGAACACCCAAAACTAAATAGACTGGGACAAATTTTGCCCTAAATAGAAATGTTGTGCTTTGCAGTGTTTGATGCATGATTTGCTCAAAAATATTTGTTAGATGACTAAATCTAGGGCAAAATTTAGATTAGAACATTGATGATAATAAATAATAACATTACATGGAAACAAAAAGTATTGACCTTGCTGTCAGGAAATTTGGTTTCTGATCTCAGAAGTGTGGTTTCCAGGCTTTCTGACCTATAGTGAGAGACTATACTCTACTGGAACTTTTCAGTCTGAAAGTGAGCAGAGGAATTAGATTATTTCCAAGCTTCTTTTTGTTACAGGATTTTTTTTAATTTCAATACTTTCCCCTTTATCAGTCATTCACAGGTGAATGACTTTTCTTTCAGTTTTATATTTGTTATGTTTAGGAAATAAAGTGAGAAAGAACTGCAAAATTGGCATCTTTTCCAATCTTCAGTTTTCTGCTGTGCAATCCCAGGTCTAGCATGGTGCTTTATACCACCAGCAGCAATTAACTTTGTACTAACCAACCCCACTGTTAGTTTGGCATGGAGCTACTCACCTAGAGTGCTTCTAATTATTGATGCATTTTCCCTTTTTCAAAATGTCAGACAGTGTTTATGTGTAATCATGTGGTTTACCACCTGTGGCTACTCTATCCACTAGTACAAATGTGGACAATCACAAATTTCCCTCATTTCATTTGAACCTCTGAGTCTGAGAACAAAAACAGTGTGTCTCTACAATATTTAAATTATGTTTCCTAATTATCTCAATGAATTATGCATCTGGTTGTGATTACTAAGCCTAGGAGGATGCTGCCTGATTGGTGATTATATAGCAATTTTATATTTTTCCATTGATTATGTTAATTTCCTTTATATTATATTTGATTATTGTACTGAGTGAAAAATTGCTAGCACTTGCCTCTCATACATGAAAAATACTTTGCAAATATGATTGACCTAGAGAGCTTATTTTGCTTGTGGATTTTACATACAACAGTTTTTAAAGATACATTTTTTCATAACAAAATTGTCCTTTGGCATTTTTCTTCTATGTAATTTGGTGTATGTATAATTTTAAGTAATAATGCTCAGAGAAGAGGAAAATATTCTCTGTAGGGTAAATAAGTCCTTTAGAACTATGTCTTTTGTCTTTTGTATTTTTACTATATACAACTGTTACACTCTTGCTTCCCTCTTTCTTAGTTTTATATTAATATGTTCCATTATTTTTTTATATCTTTTCACTGACGTTAAAGTAAATAATTATAGCATTATCCTAAAATGATATACTGCATCTACTTATACTCAACAAGTACTTTTCATGTGTTAGTTCATTCATCCATTTTTTTCCTCTTTAAATACAAAATGCTCATGAAGCTTAAATTTAATTCAGTCTCTTTTTCTATTGTTTTTGTAGCATAGAAGTCCATGCTCTGGAGACAGACTGTATATCAGCTGCAAGGTTTCTCTAAAGAGTAAAATATTAATTATTTCTTTTCCAAGGGTGTTTTCAGATAGAAGTGTACCAAGATATAATAATCTCTTTAAAATGGTCAGCAACAGAAATGTAGAAGTTTAACTTTATGAGACCAACTATTGTCACGTGTGCGTTTGTGTCTTTGAGCGATACTGGGAAGTGAAGATGATTTGTTGTCAGTGTTGCCTTCTCTTCTAATTCCCCCTGGTTTCTATCACTGTCTCTCTTTTTAAGCTCCATTCTTCTGCCCAACTCCGAGACTAAATAATTTAAGGCTTAGGCATGCCCCAGTTTCTAAATAGTGTTTCTCAAAGGAAGCTTCAGGGACAACCTGCATGAAAAAACCCTTTAATGTTAATTTAGAATAAATTGTGGAGTCTACTCCAAACTTACTGAATTAGAATATCTGTAGAGGATGCCCAGAAATTTGCATCTTTATGAAGTATCACAGATGCTTCTTAGGCACAGTAAATTTTGAGAACCACTGTTCTATGGTAAAAGAATTTATGAAGAAAAACTGGAAAGCACTTGAATCACATATTTTTGGATTTTGTATTATCACGCTTGTTATTCGTCTCATCCTGATCTTGTAATCAATTTCCAATATATACTCTTTACTCTGCGTCTCAGACTTAGTTTCCAAATTATATTCCAGATCTGATAAATAGAATGTTTTGTAAAATTAATGTTTGAATCTGATATTTGATTGTCTATTGCTTTTTCTACTTGTCAAGATGGGAAGCCACTTACTCTGTCTCTATTACTAGTAAGATTATTTTTGTTGCTATGTTCTTCGTTTTATGCAAGACTTCTCTGACTCTATTTGGGTACTATGTGTGGATTCCCTATCATTAACTGTATTCCTGTGTTGGGGCATATAATGACTTAAGTTGGTGATTTAAAAAAAAAAAATCTAAATCAAATTGTTTTTGCTAACAACCTTATATTTATTATTATATACCCCAAAATATAACATGAACTTCTGCAATACAGTATTGTCAACTATAATCAGTAGTTATACAATTTTTCCTCAGAACCTACTCATTTTTTTTTTATTTTTAAGTTTATTTATTTATGTACTCTCTACATACAACATCGGGCTCTAACTCATGATCCTGAGATCAAGAGTCATATGCTCTTCTGACTGAGCCAGCCAGGCACCTCAGAATTTATTAATTTTAAAAACTGAAAGTTTGTTTCCTTTGGCCAACATCTCTCCATTTCCCCCAACTTCCAGCCCCTGGTAAACAGCATTATACTCTCTTTTTTTAAGAGTTTGGCTTTTTGGATTCCACAAATAAGTGAGATCATACAGTATTTGTCTTTATCTGTCTGTCTAATTTCACTTAGCATCATCTTTTAAGGTCCATTGATGTTGCAAAAGCAAGATTTCCTTGTTTATCATGGCTGAGTAGTATATGTAATTTTTTTTTCTTGGGTCATATGGTGGTTCTATTTACAACTTCTTGAGGAACCTCCATACTGTTTCCAAAGTGGCTGTAGCAGTTTACAGTGTAAATGTAAACAACAGTGTGAAAGTGTTCCCTTTTCTCAATATCCTTGCCAACATTTCTTACCTCTTTTCTCTTTGACAATAGACACTCTAATATGTGTGAGGTGATCTCACGTTGTGGTTTTGATTTGCATTTCCGTGATGATTACTAATGCTGAGAGAGCACCTTTTACTGTACCTGTTAGTTATTTGTACATCTTCTTTGGAAAAATGTCTATTCATATTCTTTGCCCGTATTAATCCCTTATTAGATGATATATATGGTGTGCAAGTATTTTCTTCCATTCCATAAGTTGCCATTTCATTTTGTTCATGATTTCCTTTGCTGTGTAGAAGCTTTTCAGTTTGATGTATCCCCACTTTTTTATTTTTTGCTAATATTGCTTTGGATTTTTGTTGTCAAGTCCAAAAAATCATTGCCAAGACTGGCATCAAGGAGCTTACCCCCTGTTTTCTTCTAGGAGTTTCACAGTTTCAGGTCTTACTTTTAAGTCTTTAATGTATTTTGAGTTGATTTTTGTGTATGGTGTAATAGAGGAGTCTAATTTGTTTTTTGTGTTTTTTTTTTGCATGTCAGCATCCAGTTTTCTCAGCAGCAATTGTTAAACAGACTATTTTTTCATCATTGTATATTCTGTGTTTATCTATTTGTTTATTTCTAGACACCCAATTCTGTTGCATTAATTTATGTGTTTGCTTTTTTTTTTTTAAGTTTTTTTTTTTTTTTATTTGAGAGAGAGAGAGAGAGAAACAGCATGACAGGGGAGAGGGTCAGAGGGAGAAGCAGGCTCCCCGCTGAGCCGGGAGCCCGATGTGGGACTCGATCCCAGGACTCCGGGACCATGACCTGAGCCGAAGGCAGTCGCTTAACCAACTGAGCCACCCAGGCACCCTATGTGTTTGCTTTTATGCCAGTACAATACTGTGTAAATTACTAAAGCTTTGTAATACAGTGTGAAGTCAGAAGGTGTGATGCCTTCATCTTTGTTGCCTTTCTCAAGGTTACTTTGGCTATTTGTAGTCTTTTGAGGTTCTATATTAGGATTTTTTTAGGATTGTTTTTCTTTCTGTGAAAAATGCCATTGGAATTTTTAACAAGAATTGCATCAAATTTATAGATTTCTTTGAGTAGTATGGACATTTTAACAGTATTTATTTTTCCAATCCATGAGCATAGAATAACTTTTTAAAGTTTTTGTCTTTTTCAGTTTCTTTCATCAATGTTTTATAGTTTTCAGTCTACAGATCTTTCACCTCTTTGGTGAAATTTGTTCCTAAGTATTTTATTTTCTTTGATGTTATTGTAAATGGAATTATTTTCTTAATTTCTCTCTTTTTTTAAGGTTTTATTTATTTATTTGTGAGAGAGAAAGCGAGCATGAGCAGGGGGAGGGGCAGAGGGAGAAGCAGGCTCCCTGCTGAGCAGGAAGCCTGATGAGGGACTGGAGCCCAGGACCCTGGGATCATGACCTGAGCCAAAGGCAGACGCTTAACTGACTGAGCCACATAGGCACCCCTAATTTCTTTTTCTGATAGCTTATTTTTAGTGTATAGAAACGCAACTGATTTTGTATCCTGCAACTTTACGGAATATATTAGTTCTAACAAGTTTTTGAAGGAGTCTTTAGGATTTTCTGTCTATGACATCATGGCATCCACAAACAGATGATTTTACTTTTTCTTTTCCATTGCATGCCTTTTTTCCCCCTTTTTCTTGCATAATTACTCTAAGACTTCCAGTACTGTGTTTTATAAAAGTAGCATGACTAAGCTTATTTTGCTTATGATCTTTGAGGAAAACCTTTCAGCTTTTCACCATTCAGTATGATGTTAGTTGTGGACTTGTCATATATAGACATTTATTATGTTGAGGTACATTCCTTCTGTACCCAATTTATTGACTGTTTTGATCATAAAGGATGTTGAAATTTGTCAGATGATTTTTCTGCATCTATCTAGATGATCATATAATTTTCATCCTTTATTTTGTTAATGTGGTGTGTCACATATATTGATTTGCATATGGCAAACTATCCTTGCATCCCTGGAATATAATCTACCAGATATTTAAGAAAGAAATTATAGCATTTCTCTACAATTTCTTTCAATGTATAAAAGCAAAGGGAATACATTTTAACTTATTCTGTGATGCCAGTATTACCTGCATACCAAAACTAGGCAAAAATTTTACAAGAAAAGAAAACTATAGACCAATATATCTCATGCACATAGATGCAAAAGCTTTCAACAGAATATTAGCAAATTGAACCCAACAATGTATGGAAAGAATTTCCATTACGAAGAGGGATTTA
The DNA here is from genome assembly GCF_004348235.1 of Phoca vitulina. NCBI lineage: Eukaryota > Metazoa > Chordata > Mammalia > Carnivora > Phocidae > Phoca > Phoca vitulina. The sequence goes on along the minus strand of NW_022589708.1, from coordinate 25,938,189 downwards.
GCCCCAGGTATGCAAGACTGGTCCAACATTTGAAAATCAGTTAATGTAATCTATTACATTAACAGGCTAAAAGAGAAAAATCAGATGATTATATCAGTACATGCTGAAAAAGTTTTGACAAAACTCAATACCCATTCATGATAAAACCTCTCAGTAAACTAGGAATAGAGGGGGACTTTTTCAACTTGATAATGTGTACAAAAAACCCAGAGCTAACATACTCAATGGTGAGAAACTGTAAGCTTTCCCTCTAATATCAGGTATAAGCAAGGACGTCCCTTCCACAACTTCATTTTAACATCATACTGGAAATTCTTTTTAACAAGAGGAAATAAAAGTTATACAGATTAGAAAAAAAAAGAGATAAAACTGTCTTGGTTTACAGATGACATGATTGTCATGAAGAAATTCTGAAAGACTTGAAAAAAACACCCTGGAAGTAATAAGGGATTGTAGTAAATTTCCAGGATATAAAATTAATATAAAGAGTCAACCACTGGGGCTCCTGGGTGGCTCAGTCAGTTAAATGTCTGCCTTTGGCTCTGGTCCTGATCCTGGAGTCCTGAGATCAAGCTAAATGGGGAGACTTCCCGCTCTGCTCTCTCTTGTGCTCTCTCACTCTCTCTCTAAAACAAAATATTTTTTAAAAAGTCACCCACTTTTTTGGGGTGCCTAGGTGGCTTAGTCAGTTAAGCCCCTTCCTTCAGCTCAGGTCATGATCCCAGGGTCCTGGAATGGAGCCCTGTATCAGGCTGCCTCCTCAGTGGGGATTTTCTTCTCCCTCTCTCTCTGCCCCTGCTCACACACTCTCTCTCTCACGCACAGGCGTGAACGCTCCCTCTCTCTCAAATAAATAAATGAAATCTTTTTTAAAAAAAAGTCAATCACTTTTCTATATACCAATGAATAAGTGGAATTAGAAATTAAAAACATAATACCAATTACATTAGCACCCCCAAAGTGAATATATCTAACAAAATGTATACAACTTGTATCTGAGGTAAAAAAAATGACAAAACTCCAATGAACAAAATCAAAGAAAAACTAAATAAGTGGAGAAAATTTCCATGTTTATGGATAGGAATACTCAATATTGTCCCTCTAGAAATGTATCTAGTACTTGAGAATTACCTGAGGAAATTGCTGATTATAATGGACATATTATAAAGATTTACCTATTTATTTGAGAGAGAGAGAGAGAGTGGGAGAGAAAGCATGCATGCACAAGCAGGGGTAGGGGCAGAGGGACAGAGAGAATCCTGAAGCAGACTCCCTGCTGAGTGTGCAGCCCGATGAAGGGCTTGATTCCAGGACCCCCTGAGATTGTGACCTAAGCCAAAATCAAGAGTTGGCCGCTTAACCAACTGAGCCACCCAGGCGCCCCTATAATGGACATATTATAAACTCATAGATAGTACAGTACTGATTTCTTTCATTTAACAACTGGATTCAACTAATATTAATTTACTACCCGTTGTGCACCAGGGATTGTGTTAGGTGATGGGAATATAGCAGTGAAGAAAAGAAAAAATTCCTACTCTCCATCAATAAATATACTTGTCTTCATGGGGGGGAGACAAAGTCAAAACATCATCTAATGTTAAGTTTTACAAAGAATGATTCAAATAATTACGGAAAATGTGAAAAAGGCAGTGTTATTTTATATAGGGTGGTCATGGAAGCACCTCAGATACTGGAACTATTTAACAGTTTAACTATTTAACACTACCCAAGGGAAGTGACAAGAGTATCTTGTGAATATCTGGAGAAAAGAGCATCACAGAATGAAAAGCAACTGATGAGGCCCTGAGGCAAGAGTGTGCTAGGCATGTCCAAGGAATAAAGAGAAGGCCAGTAAAATTGAACAGAGTAAACAAAATGGAGAGCAGGAAGAGATGTTATTGTAACCTAAGGCAAGGACTGTATCATAAGTGACGATATAGGCCATGGTGATTTCTTTGGGGTTCTGCTACATGAGATGAGGAGTAAAGATAAGGTCTCTTTGCAGCTGCTTTGAGTTGCAGTTTTAAAGGATGTCTCTGGTTGTTGTATGAAAAAGTGTAAGTGCAGAGAGATCACGTAAGAGATTGTTTGAATAATATATGGAGAGTATTATGAGGTTTAATACAGGTAAAGGAGGTTAAAATAATTTGCTTTCTTGATATATTCTAAAGAAGAGTTAATAAATTTTGGATTAGTATTGGTGTATGGCAAAAAGAAGTCAAAATGTTATTACCAAAGTTTGTGAACTGAAAAACTGAAAGAATTATTATTGTCGTTGTTGTTGTTGTTAATCAGGTGGGAAATAGGGAAAGAAGCAAAAGGTATGAAAGTGATGGGCAAGAAATAAGAATTAGTCTTTGGAAATGTTAATTTTGCGATGCTTATTAGATATCTTGGGAATGTTTGTTGGGTATGCAATGTAAATATTCACATTTTTTAAAGATTTATTTATTTGAGAGAGAGAGTATGTGTGCGAGAGAGGAGAGGGGCAGAGGGCGAGGGAGAGACATAATCTCAATCTGAGTGGGGGGCGATGTGGGGCCGGATCCTATGACCCTGAGATTATGACCTGAGCTGAAACCAAGAGTCAGACACTTAACTGACTGAGCCACCCAGGTGCCCCTAAATATTCACATTTTTTATGGATTTTTTTCATATGTTTTATACTACTGCTTTGGAGAATTATTTTTTTCATTTAATGTAAAATAAGGATATCTTATTTAGATATGATCTTGAATGACCAGAGTGCATATTTTCTTATCTTGAACATAAATGACAGCATATTTTATGACTATTTTCTAGGTTACCAGGATGATACTTGTATAACATTCAAGGCTTACTATGAGAAAATACATTGAAGAAATGGACAATGTGATGCTTTTATTCAACCAAGGTAAGAGGAAAAACTGGAATATTGCTCTTTCAGAAACTATTTACTCTGATCAATATTAGCTGAAAAATATATTTTACCTCAGAATCCAAATATATATTTTAAGCTTGTTTTAAATATATTTATTTCATCTTTAATTTAAATATAAAAACTTGGAAAAAAACTATGTTTTTCAGGAATATCTCAGTGGCTGGAATTGAGTTGATTTTAGAAGTAGAAGCATGATTCCTGTGTCCATTCTTTAATATATATTCTTCCCAGTTGACTAGAATTAGACTGAATCATATTCCTACAGGGATAATAGAAATTCTTTTACCAAGTTCTTGGTGGAAGTTTTTAGTATGTTATGGACATGCAAGGTGAGATTTGTCATTTCATAATACTGGGTGTGGCAGGAAAGAAGAAATGTTAGTTGATTATTCATATAGTGTTCCAGGTGGCATCTTAAGATTACGATGGTGGCAACACCCACCCTGTAAGTGAAACTAATCATGGTTCCATTACTTCTGGCCATACCAACAGGAGGACTTGGGTGATCTCTGAAGAAAGGTACTGATCAGAATTCTTTTTAAGAGCTCTTACTATAAGGGCACCTTAGTGGCTTAGTCGTTAAACGTCTGCCTTCGGCTCAGGTCATGATCCCAGGGTCCTGGGATCAAGCCCTGCATCGGGCTCCCTGCTCGGCCAGGAGCCTGCTTCTCCCTCTCCCACTCCCCCTGCTTGTGTTCCATCTCTCGCTATCTCTCTCTCTCTCTGTCAAATAAATAAATAAAATCTTTAAAAAAAAAAAAAAGAGCTCTTATTATAAGAAAAGATCCTTAGAATCCTTCCTAGTCAAATGTAATTCCTTTGAGTATATTTCATCGTCATAGATCTACAGAAATGGGGATATGGAGGAGTAGGGAGGATTATAAATTGTAAACACCTTTGTGAAAAGTTGTGTCTTGGGGAAGGGTTCAGACAGTTATATAAAAGAGTTATAATTAATGGCACATGCTGTTTTTGAATACTTCCAAGTCCCTATCTGTGAACTTCGTGATTTAAGGTTAGTTGAGGAACCATAAAACAAGTTTTAAAAATATTTCCATGTTGTCCTTTCTCTTTTAATTATCAGCGTCATTATGACAGTACCTATTTTAATATTTTACATTGCAAATGTTCAGCATTTCAGAAATGTGCATTAATAGATTTTCTGTATGCTAAACTGGGAAAATAGCCAAGATTTATTACACTGTTTCCCAACTCTAAACAACACACTGACACAGAGACAAACTTCTTGTGTATCTGTCTTCTTTGATTACTGGGGATGATTTTTTTCTTAAGCATTGCTTTCAACCTGTCAGATATTAAAATAAGATGTAGGTAAATACAGCCCTCAAATGCATGATTTTTTGGTCTAATGATAAGATTTTATTTTTATAGTTCAAATTATAGTCATTTGAATAAAAATGTGTAATATATAGTAGGCACTTACAAATGGCCTTCTAGATTATTAACATAGTAAATTAGATTTGAAACCTTAGGTTATTATGTGGGTTGTTACTTCTATGTAATACTGAGAAAGACTCTAGAACATACCTAAATGCTGACCTTTGGTTAAAACTCTGTCCTTATCCAGAGAACATCTGCTCTAACAAGTGTTTGTCTTTTAGACAGACCATTAACGTTAGTATGAAATTGTAATGATTTAGCAGGTGGCAAATATTAAGTTGCTTAACAGGATTTAACTCAATTGTGGAAATCAAAAACTATAAATAGGATTCTTTAATGACTTTCCAGTAATTGTGCTAAATGACTAATATAACATTAGCCATTTTTCAGAATAAATTCAAGTGGGAAAACTTGAATGTTTACTACTTTTAAAAATCTCTTTTAGATTTAGTGTTAGATCCATGTATTTCTTTCTGCAAAATAAATAATCATTACACCACTTCATAACATTTCCTTGCTTTCAAAATTATTGAACGAAATGTAATAGATCAAACTACAATCTTATTTTCTGCTAAATTTCACATGAAGTACTCAAAAATTTGTTAGGACATCGTATCGTTTTTTAGCATTTAGATTTATACTACTATGGTGTATAATTATTTTTTATAATATAAAGTCATAAAACTAATATTCTTTTTTTAAAGATTTTGTTTATTTGACAGAGAGAGAGTGAAAGAGCACAAGCAGGAGGACAGCAGAGGGAGAGGGAGAAGAAGGCTCCCCGCTGAGCAGGGAGCCCCACTCAGAGCTTGATCCCAGGACTCTGGGATCATGACCTGAGCCGCAGACAGATGCTTAACCGTCTGAGCCACCCAGGCGCCCCCAAAATAATATTCTTTAGCATAAAATATAACAATATTGGGTTGCAAATATTTAGAATGAGAATATATGTGTATGTGTGGATATATATGTATGCATATTGGTATGTATATGCAAAATATATGCTTACATATATAGTTTTGTATATTTAAAACTATATAAATTGTATTTTATTACTCTAATATATAACTGCAGTTTATGGTTTTTGACTCAGTTATTTGTGATATTTATTTAAGCTCATCTGTGCAACACCAGTTTTGTTCATTTTAACTCCATGTGTTATATCATTGTAATTATATATCTCAAAGCATGTTCAGTGTACTCTTGATGGACATGTATACTTTTTTTTCAATATTTTGCTATTAAAACCAATACTGCAATCGGGGCACCTGGGTGGCTCAGTCGTTAAGCGTCTGCCTTCGGCTCAGGTCGTGATCCCAGGGTCCTGGGATCGAGCCCCGCATCGGGCTCCCTGCTCCGCGGGAAGCCTGCTTCTCCCTCTCCCACTCCCCCTGCTTGTGTTCCCTCTCTCGCTGTGTCTCTCTGTCAAATAAATAAATAAAATCTTTAAAAAAAAAAACAAAAAAAACCAATACTGCAATCAACATTCTTATCCATTATTTGCTTGTGCACCTATGTGAATTTTTCTGAGATATATATTCAGAAGTGAAATTCTTGGAATGAAAGATATGTGCATTGTTATTCTTCCTACCTGTTGCCAAATTGCTCTCCTAATTGGATATATCAATTAACAGCTCAGTTGGCAGTACGGGATTCCAAATTTTTACAGTCTCACCAATGCCTGGTAGTATTGCTTCCTTCTTTCTTCATTTATGACCTTCCTCTATCTATTCTGCTCGTCCTACTATCTTTCTATTTCTGTCTTGTTCTTCCTTTACTAAATCATACTATTCTTGTGAATGGATGTGAAAATATATCTCATTGTAGTTTTAATTTTTATTCCTTAGTCCATAATGAATTAAAGTATCTTTTCAGTATTTTTTTATTAATTTTTCTCCTCTGTAAATTACTTGTTTGCACATCTTTTGCCATTTCTCATATTGAGATTTGAGTTGATTTTGTATGGATTTGTAGAAGGCTTTTTTTCTATTTTATATATTATGTTGTTCAGTTTTACATAGGAAATATCTCCTTAAATATTGACTTATATTGCTTGTTTTATAATGTACTTTTTCATGCAGAAGTTTTCATTTTAATACAGTAAGATTCATTGTTCCTTTGTGCATAATTTCTACATTTCATCTTGTTTCAGTATGTTCCCCTATCCTGGAGGTCTACAGGAAGCCCCTATATTAGAAATATGATTTTAATGCATTTTACACATCAGTTTTAGGATTTTGTAATACATTTCAGAGCTGCTAAGCCCACAATATTTTTGTAACAGAAAGTCTTGGAATCTACAATATGAAAATCTTCATTATAAATCACTCGGATAAAGGAAAGGAAAATGTTAAGTCTTTTATTTTAGAGAAAATCCACAGAGCTTTATAATTTGATAATATTATATGTATTTTTCATCTATATGTATAATTCATACTAAAAAAAAAATAAATGCCAGCTAAAAATATTTTTTCCTGCCAAAGAATAAGGATTTGGTTGAAACATTGCATTTTATTAGCAAACTCTCATCTTTGAAATAGAGGATCTATCTCACATTCTGGTGAAGTATGACAGATTTCAAATCAGCATAGGCTTAAAACATTTATCAGTTGATTAAATTCTAATTTGAATATTTTTTCTTTCTGTATTAATTAGAGAACACATAAAAACATTTTTTACTATTCTTATTGTTTGCAAATTACTGAAATAAGTTGAATATTCACTGAAAATAATTTCATCTGCTTAAACAAGAAAAATGCAGAAATAATTAATCATAAGTGGACTACAAAACCTACACTTTTTAACACATCACTCTTAATGCAGATAATTTCTAAAACAGTATGTATATTCATTTTTATAGAGTTCTAAAACAAAAAATAAAGCTAAAAATTTTAGAATTCTCAATAAGATGTTCACTGAAGTAAGTATAGAAATACATAGTTCTATAAATTCAATTCATATATTTTTTAGATATGTGCCTAATTTACATTAATGATTCCAAAGCCTAAACATGGTACTTATATGTAGATTTGTGAATTTCCATTAAGTTATTTAGAGTAAAAATCTAAGAACTTTAGAAAAGATTGCAAACTGAGAGGCTACCTTAGTAACTTAATGAAGAAGTAATCCTGTATTAGTGGTTCAATATTTTTTTCCTGCTTAAGGATTTAGTCCTGAGAATAATCAATATGTAAAACCAAGATGAAATTTCAATTTTTAAAACTTGAATGAAAGGTTAGACAATTGCAAGACTTCATGTTTTACTAAATGCATCTTTTAAAATAATTATTTACTTAAAAGTATCCATAGTCTGGCACCTGTGTGACTCAGTTGGTTGAGGGTCTGACTCTTGGTTTCAGCTCAGGTCGTGATCTTCTGGTCTGGAGATGGAGCCACCATGTAGGGGGCTTCCTGCTCAGCAGGCAGCCTGCTTCGCCTCTCCCCCTCCGTCTGTCCCTCTCCCCCACTGGCATACTCTCTCTCTCTCTCTCTCTCAAATAAGTAAACAAATCTTAAAAAAATGTATCCGTGGTCAATTTAATTTTAATGTAGGATTTAAAACACAAAAATATTGATTAATCTTAATCTTTGTTGTTAACAGTGCATAAATGTATGTATATATAAGAACTTTTTGTTTTATTTATTACTTGTAAATCATTCATATACTTATTTTCAAAATAATAAATGTTTATTAATCCACTATCCAATATATGAATTAGAATATTGCCGGTATTTATAGATACCTGTATACTCCTCCCCTAAGCTACCACGTGCACCACCCTTCCCACCATGGTAAGCACTATCTTGTTTAAATGTTTATCATTTCCCTTTCTTGTTTCTCAACAATCGTCACATATTTATGCATGGTTATACAATATTTTAGTTATATATATATTTTTAGAGATACGGAATATGGGGCAATATATAATCTACTTAGAGTTGTTTTATTCACCCAATATCCCAATATTTTTTCTTTTTTTTTTTTTTTAAAGATTTTATTTATTTATGAGAGAGAGAATGAGAGAGAGAGAGCATATGAGAGGGGGGAGGGTCAGAGGGAGAAGCAGACTCCCTGACAAGCAGGGAGCCCGATGCGGGACTCGATCCAGGGACTCCAGGATCATGACCTGAGCCGAAGGCAGTCGCCCAACCAACTGAGCCACCCAGGCGCCCCCCAATATTTTTTTCTTAAAGTCCAACCATGGTGTTGCATTTCATTACAGCCTTTTATTTTTACTGCTGTACACTGTTTCATTCTTTGACTATACTATAGTTTATTCATATTCTGAAAGTGGATGTTGTATGGGTTTTAAGGTTTTTCTATTATGAGAAGTGGTGCTATGAAATTTCTCCCAGTATCTCTTTTTTTTCATGAAGTCAATTTGTCTGATGTTAGTTTCATTATTTTAAAATTAAAGATTTTATGTTAAGATAATTATGGATTCACATACTATTGTAAGAAATAATTCAGAGAGATTCTGTGTATTTTTTACTTTTTTATTATCGTTTGTATTGGTCAATATTTATTTAATTTTAGGTTTACATCAGTGTCAGTATGGATTAAGAAATATAATTTCACTAGCTACCTTAAACAAAGACCTGTTATTCTAACTGTAAAACAAAATAAAAAACAAGTAAAACATCTACAAGATAGCAGAGGACAATCTTAGGGCTGGCAGACTTTTCTTAAATTGAATACAAAAACGCTTTTCCAAAAAAGGAAATCTTTAATGAATTGGATTTCATTAAAATTAAGATCTGTTCAAATATTTAGGACAGTTAAAAAGGCTAAAATACTGAGAAACATTTTGTGATACATATACCTGACATAGGTCTTCTATATAGAACCCATATATAATTGTTATCAATTAATTATAAAAGACATGCATAAATTAAAAATATCAAAGTACTTGACATGTCATGAGACATATTCAAATGGCTAACAAATATACAAAAATATATCCTAATTACAAGGATTCAATTCAAATTTAAATCTAACCTATAATGAGATTCCATTAGTGCCTACCAGAATGGCTAAATGAATTTTTTCTTCTAATTACCAAGTGTTTTCAAGAATTTAATTTGACACTCAACCGATTGGGTGGCTCAGTAGGTGGAGCATCTCACTCTTGATTTGAGCTCAGGTCATGATCTCAGGGTCGTGGGGTGAAGCCCCACGTTGGGCTCCATGCTCAGCATGGATTCTGCGCGTCCCTCTCCCTTTTCTTCATGTGCTCTCTCAAATAAATAAATAAATAAATAAGTAAATATCTTAAAAAATAAAAAAGAATGTAATTTGTAATTACATATGCTATTAATAGAGTGTGAATGGAGATGTTCACTTTGGAAGTATCAACTAAGGATCAGCATACATGTGTATTTGCAGAACTTCCTCTCCTGGTTACATATATAAGAGAAATGTGTACATATGTGTAATATTAGACATGCACAAAAAGTACATGGAGGCATTATTTGTAATAGCTACTACAACCCAAATATATCACATGTATAAACATGTATAAAATGGATATACTCATACAGTTATCTACTTTATGGCAATAAAAATGAACATGTTAGAGTTATGCAAAACAGTGGAGTGAATCTCACAAACATAATAATGAAAGAAATTAGGAAAACACAAAAGTACTTGTGCGGTGATGATATTTATCCAAAGTTCAAAAGGAAGCAAAATGAAATGAAATGACTATTACTAATCAGGATAATGGTTGCCTTTATGGAGGGAGAGAGGGTTAATGATTGGAAGAGGGCAGGAGGGGTCTTCTGAGTTGCTATTACTTTTTCTATTTCTTGACCTTTGACACTTGTAGTTACAAATATGCGATCGTGTTGTGGTAATCCACTGACCTGTATAGTTAATGAATTGTGCACATTTCTCTTTGTATTCCATGCTTCAAAAGCATTAAGTAATGTTCTAAACATTTTAGAAATTGGCCTCATTCATTCATGCAAGAATTTAAACTTACAATTTTCAACATTAAAAAAATGACAATTTTCTTTTATGAAGAAGCTATAACAATTTATAATCACACAATAAATAAGTCATAATGATGATTACTATCTTGTTTATATTGTCAACTGATTTATTTTTAAAAATTAGTTGCCTATCTTGTCATCTTCATTTGCATTTGTCTGATTATTGATAATACTAAGAATGCCTTCATTCATTTACTTCACAATTTCATCACCTAATATTCTAGATATTTAGAGCTTTATGTAAATAGCATGTCCTTGGATTTATGTATGCCTGTCTATCTGTATCTACAATGTGAAGTTCACAAAGGATGCCTCATTTTTTATTTTAATGTGTGAATATTCATGTTTTTGCTATATTTAAAACTAGCTTTACTACCAGAAATGTTCCTTTATTTGTAAAAAAAAAAAAAAATGTTTTCTCTTAAAAGAGTTCACCTCAGAGTTGTAGACAAGTCATAATAAATATGATTGGAGGGGCACCTGGGTGGCTCAGTCTGCCTTCAGCTTAGGGCATGATCCCAGAGTCATGGGATTGAGCCCCACATCAGGCTTCTTGCTCAGCAGTGAGTCTTGTTTCTCCCTCTGCCCTGCCATCTGCTTGTGCTCTCTCTCTCTCTCAAATAAATAAATAAAATCTTTTAAATAAATAAATATTGGAAAGTATCATCAGGAGATTCTAGTATGTATTAATAAAAATTTTCATAACATAAATAAGTTTCACAAAACAAATTCTGTAACATAAGTAATAAATACATCATATAATAGTGGGAACAACCAATCAAAATATTGCAAATGCAATTTGCAGACTAATATTCAGACTAATAAAATGTAAGGTTAACTCAAAGCTCCCACTACTATTTTATTTAGAATATAAGCCAAGCCAACAAAATTGATAAGGTGCCTCAATTCCCCTGGTTTCTCCAGCTGAGCTGGCTGTGAACCAACACAAGCTGATCACAAGGTGATTCCATTTGTTTGCGAAACAAATGTTACTAAACCCACCAACTGAGGGTGGACAACAGGCAAAGCAAAGAGACAGCTGAATGAATCCCTTGTTGAAAAGGGTAAAATGAAAGTTTTGCCAGCTAAGTGGTTTACTTCCACCATGCAGATCTCAAGGTGCCTTTATGGAGGGAGAGAGAGAGAGATAATGATTGGAAGAGGGCGGGAGGGGTCTTCTGAGTTGCTACTACTTTTTCTATTTCTTGACCTTTGACAGTTGTAGTTAAAAGATGCGATTGTGTTGTGGTAATCCACTGACCTGCATAGTTAATGAATTGTGCAGGATTTTTGCTTGATCTTGATTTGCTGTTTCTCCAAATCATTTAATTGGAAATGAGATGAGACGTCCTTAAGAGAATCTTGAGAAACTGATCTCTACCTTAGCAAAAATGTCGCTTTGAATATTAATTACTTCTGTTGGATGTGCTGGAAATACTTAAGAATAAGTGTAGAAATATAGGCTCTGTGAGAGATGGTTAGCTGTTTTAATAAGAGAAAGATGGAAGAAATTTCTTAGAAATCATCCCTTGGTACCCCATAAAAAACTTACTAAAATGTTAGAAGAAAAGCCAGATATTTTTTGGGAGAAATGTCACAAAATCAGAAAAAGTTTTGAAAGAAATAGAATCAGAAAAAAAGGGCAAAGTAAGCAGTATGACCACTACAAGAACTGTAAGCAGTTATAATATAGTATTACTTATAGTATTAACCATTAAGCAGCATTGAGCCAATCACCATCTACCTAGTGCAGCAGATGATTGGTTTCCAGCAGCTATGCCTTTTATGTTTTTAGAGGGAAAAAAAACATAAATAGAAGAAATGGAGAAAACAAAGTTACAGTTCCAGAGTATATATCAGGCAGATTTATAAGATCTGGGAAAATTGTGCCAAGACCTAGGAAGGAATCTCCATGATTATTCACTTTATTAAAAAAGGGAGCTGATACAGTCTTTTTTTTTTTTTTATCAGTACCAAAAGTGATAGCTATAAGAAATATAATCAGAAATAAAGGATTCTTTCAGATCCTGGATGCAATAGCTGCCCATAAGAAAGACAAACTCTCTTTTAAATTAGGTATATGAAGCACTGATGGCCAGCACCTAATATGAACTGCATAGCAACTAGACCTTGGGGAAAAATATAAGAAGATTATCAAATAATAACTAAATTAGATTTGATTGAATGGAAATATAAGCCTTAAACTAAGCCAGTATTCCAAAGATCATGACAAATAGGAAAATTTCTAATAGATTATTATCAGATTAAATCTACAATACATGAAAGAAAAATTATTACCAAGTAATGTTTATTTCAGGAATGTAATGTTGGTTTCATATTTGAAAATTAATAACTTTGGTCTAGCTGGACCTTTGATCTAGATAATGAGAATACTCACACAATAGATAAACATCAAGATAAATAGAGAAACAGCCATGGGTAAATGAATTTGATTTATATAAAGTTTATTTATGATGAATTATATTTGGCAAATATATCATACTGATAATGTAGACTGGTAAATGCTGCCTAGACCTGCACTTGTTTAGTTCTGAAAATTAATAATTTAATAACTTCTGTGCGACATCAATTTAAAAACTCTATTGTGAGAAAAAGAGAGTATCAATCATTCTTGATAGTGTTGTGATGGGGTTAAAATAACCTTACCACCTGATATACACATATTCATTAACTGTGTGAAGTCAGAATTATTAGTTTGCTTTATTATTATTGGAATAATAGTATGAGCATTTGTTCATATACTCATATTGGTACCAGCCATCAATTACTCGACTTGCAAAATATTCTGTTGCATTTGTTTTTGGAAACAGACATGCATAGACAGCATTCAGATCTTATTTCAAGATCTTTATTTTGCAGTTACATAATGAAGTACAGAAATGAGTTATCAATAATGCAGATCAGGTTCCAAAAGTAATTACTTTTGATTTTCTCCACTTGTTACACCTCATAAAACACATTCATATAAATATAAAATAAACAGAAACTACTATTCAGATATCTTATCATATTCTTCTTTATAGAAGCAGATCATCCTGCTGACACTGCATTCTCAAAAACTAATGAAGGGCTCTCATGGCATTCCTATTTAAGTTTGTGAGTGTGTATATGTATAGCTAGAATGGAAGTGAAGCCAATAATTAAAAATAAAGAGAATTCTAAGAACTTGAAAGATGAATCAAAAAGAACAAGGAGAAGCTTTTAAAATGATAATAAGACAACTCAATGTTTTAGCTTCACTTCCATGTTTCCCAAAATTTGATCAGCAGGACAACATTAGAAATTCATATTCTAGACACCTTCCTGGTCTAAATTCATTTTAAAACCATGGAGTCATTTGGGAGTAATATTTTCTGCATCTTTAATAAGCCTCCAAGTGACAGTTTTTCACAACACACTTTGAGGACTACTGTTCTTTCTTGATATTAGAAAACTTCTGTTTCTGTTTTCGAGAGGAATTTTTTTAATGCTCAACAGCTGACATCAAAGAGTGAAATGGACAGCAAAACCTCTATCCCATTAGAAAGAGTCATTTTCGGCTCATCATTATTAAAGGTTGAGTAGAGATCACTATATGTGATGATTTAATCACAAATAAACTTCTCATAAATAGGAGAAGAAGGAAGACTCACTGGCATTTGAGTTTTATGAAAAAATATGTGGAATGCATAGGTTTCTATATAATGCTACTCTTTTATTTGAGATGGCAATGAACCAGAAAATAAGATATAATGATTGAGGTGACACAAAAATATCTCTGTTATGATCAAACTTTCTAGCGTATGGTTGCATGTGAAGTTGTCAAAAATTCTCATGTTTAAGCATGCAACTTAGAACTCCAGATGCAGAAAGAAAACAGTGAAAATGTTTTTAAAAAGTGTGGGAGGGGTATTCCAGTTAATAACACTGTATAATAATGAATCACAATCCTCATTGTATTATTTTTCATGGTTTTGCGTATCAGGATTTGAGCAAGGTTTCATCTAGATTTCTGGCCCAAGAACTGTCATGCAGTTAATCAGGTAGTATCTGGAGCTGAAATGGCAGAGGTTTGGGTGGAATAGATGTATGCAGGCTGGGCATTTCTGTCTTTGTGTTGTCTTAGTTCTTCTCCATTGATTCTCTCCTCTTTTCTGTTTTGGATTTTCTTATAGCATAACCACTTCTCATGAGTGAGATTACTTACACCAAAGGTCAGGAAAGAATAGCACAAGGAGCATTGCCAGTTAAAAATACGACACAGTTAAATTGAATTTCAGATAAACATGAATAACTTTTTTTGTATATATATGGTCTGGACAATATTTGGGATCAAATTACACTTTAAAGAAAAAGGTATTTGTTGTTTATCTGAAATTCAAATATAACTAGGCACCCTGTATTTCTATTTACTGCATCTCATAACCATGGACCAAATCTGGATGTTCTTCTCTTTTCATAAGTAAAATTTAAGTGGGACACAGCCAAACCAAATCATTTAGGTTTTGTCCGTGGAAGGTTTAGCACTGCAAGAGCAGAGTTGAATAGTTGCAGCAGAGACCACATGCCTGGCAGAGTCTAAAATATTTACTATCTGACCTTTTACAGAACAAGGTTTGCCAGTCTCTGCCTTGTAAGGCACCTTTCCGGTAAGAAAGGTCAAAGCTATATCTGCTTTCATAACTAAACCTGGGAGGTCTCATAGCTCACTTCTGCCAAGACTAAGGTGAGAGAAATTAAACTTGAGTTTGCAGAAAGGAAAGGGAAGTTTCCAGAAAAACATGACAGTAAATATTTTGCAGCCCCATGTTAGAAAATACAAACTTCTACTACTGGATTGTGACTCCTTGTCTTAAGACAGCATTCTGAAAACAAATGGAGCAATTCACAAACAAGAAAAGTGATTTATTTTTTTTTTTTTTAAGATTTTATTTTCTCAGTAATTTCTACACCCAGTGTGGGGCTCAAACTCACAGCCCTGGGATCAAGAGTTGCATGCTCTAACTGAGCCAGCCAGGCACGCCAAGAAAAGTGATTTCTATTTGAAAGTTCTCCTCCATAAAAATTTGAAGATGTGTGGATTAGAGATGTTTCTGATATAATTCATTGAAAATAAAATAATATAAAATATAGTATTGCTTTTTAAATAAAGCCTCAACTTAAATTCACTTCACAATTTTACTTTAAGAGTAGAGGAGAGACATATCCACAGTCTTAGTGAAAATGTCAAGTTTTCACTAATACAGGTTTCCTGACACTTCTAATTTGCCTACCTAATGAACACTAGTCATATCTTAAGTTACTAAATAATTTAGCTTGGACTTAATTCAGAATGTTTAAAATAAATTTCAAAAAATTTTTTTTTCTATTTTTATGTTTTTCTAAAGTAATATGTATAAATTTAATATGTATAAATTTAACCACCCTTAAATCAAGTTTAGGTCTTCATAAACCAACAATATGTTGAATTGCAGAAAGTACTAAAGTAACTATAAGATAATTTAATTGATTTATAAAACCAATGGAGATGTTAAGTCATAAAATTTTAAATTATATAACACTGTTATTTCCATATGGTTGTTTAATGCTTTGACTTAATCCAGATGTCTCTTCATTGTTTCTAATCTTCCTATAAACTCTGAATACTGTGTATCTAAAATAAATATTCACATTAATTATATAAAATGATCTCATTTTAATGTTTAATAAATACTTGCACATAAAACAGATTAAGAACTGTCATACCATTGAGATAATACAGAACTTAATGCATTTCTATGTCATGTGATTAATAGTAAAAATTCTAAATAATTCATGCCCAATTTTAAACATGCAGTGTATCCACTGAACACAATGCAAGCTATTTACCTATCCAATTGTTTTTAAGTTAGTAATGAATATAGTAAGAAAAATAATTGGAGGTATTATAATTTCTAACCAGTAGCTCATGTTGATTAACAATAGAAAAAAGAAAATGCTAAGATGCAGATGTATGTGATTATCATTTTGATTCCCCAAAGCAATTTATCTAACTAATTATATGGAAAATTATTAATTATCTTCAAATAAAACATAATCATCTACATTGTGTGCTGCTATTATGTCAGTTGATTCACATATCTAAACAAATGAAAACTTAGGATGGAAAACTGAAGATCCCAGTGTCATACCAATTACTCAACAAGTGCATAGAAGTAATACATCCCTCAGATATGTCATCAAAACTCCCACACAGATTAATTTTCTAGATACCTACATTTTAAAGTGTAATTTTTTTTTACTTAATTCTAAGAAATACAGAGTTTAAATTCAAGATTTTCATTTTTTTACCTCTTTTTGGCCATTTAGAGATTAATGCCACAAACATTCATAAGATGGTATTGCTGCTCTTATAGTATGTGATAATAATAGATTACTACTTGGGGCGCTGGGTGGCACAGCTGGTTAAGTGGCCGACTTTTGGTTTCGCTCAGGTCATGATCTCAGAGTTGTGATCTCAGGATCATGAGATCAGCCCCATGTGGAGCCCTCCATGGGGCTCTGAGCTCAGAGTGGAGTCTCCTTAAGTTTCTCTCTCTCTCTCTCTCCTTCTGCCCCTCCCCTGCTCGCGTGCTCTCCTCTCAAATAAATAAATCTTAAAAAAAAATAAAAAAAATAATAGACAAGTACCATTATTCTGTATAGGTAATATGCCAAACAATTTATATGTCATTAGAATATCTATAGAATATGGGTTATATTACAAAGTCTTTACTGCAGAAGAAGAAACTAAGTCTCATCCAGCTTACATAGTTACCAAGTGATCAGGCTAGTATTTGAATTTGTGCCATTTGGTTCCAAATCCTCAGCTCCTCATTACTTCTAAGCATTTATCAAATACTGAATTAGTATTAAGAACACAAACAAGAAAAATTAAGTCCTTGAACTCATAAATTTCTTTCAAAATATAGTGTTAGAAATAACATTAGTTAATAAATGATATGGTAAATAGAGTAATGAACAAAACCTTATGAGATTGCAAAGAGAAAAGGAATCAAATATATGGCATCTGAACTAAGTTTTATAATTAGTATCTTTCCAGCAGGTAATAAGAAATATTATCATAGACAGAAGAAATGAACATGTACAAAGTCATAGAAGTATGACATTTTTTGTTGACCCTACCCCTTTCCCTCTTTGCATAATTATCAGAGTATACCTTCTAACATTCTGAGGTAGTTTTTATGATAGCATGTGTTAAGCAATATTTTAATTGTGCATTTCTTTGTCATTTTCAACTACTAAATTATTAAATACTAGATACCGAGTTCTACATCTTAGTTATCAATCTCTAACTTATAATTTAGTGCTTAGCAATAGCAGAAGTGCTCAAGAAAAGTTTGTTGAGTAAGTGAAAGAATTAACAATGGAGACTGACACATTTAAGATGCCTAGTTGGTATAATTACTATATTAAAATGTTACATTTAATGGTCAATTATTAAGGTAAAAGATCTGAGGAGAGAGAAACATTTATGGAAGCAGGATTCAATTATTTTAGTTAGATAAGAAGTATCTTGATAACACACTGTATTATTTTTTTTTAAGATTTTTAATTTATTTATTTGACAGAGAGAGAGAGAGACAGCGAGAGAGGGAACACAAGCAGGGGGAGTGGGAGAGGAAGAAACAGGCTTCCTGCTGAGCAGGGAGCCGGATGCGGGGTTCAGTCCCAGGACCCTGGGATCATGACCTGAGCCGAAGACGGACGCTCAATGACTGAGCCACCCAGGCGCCTCAACACACTGTATTATTAAGTACTTTTCTAAATTTTACAGGAAGGGAGTGAAAATAGAATCAGCAACTACTTGCACTCAAACTCTGTATTGTATATAATTAACTTTTTTTGGTCCATAAATCCACTTTCCAAGCTGGTTAAAGGTTGTAGATCCATTCTCAGAGTAATGTTTGAATTGTATAAAATACATAACATTACAAAGGAAAAACAAGCTATTTTGTAATATAGTTCTACATCCTTGTTCTGTTTTATTATAAATTTGTCCTTATTAATTTATTAAATAACAAGATCATGTAGCTGGCCTAATTATACCTTCAAATTATAATTAGTATAAGTGATATTTTGACATATCTACAAATTGTGCCTTCATGATAGAAAGAAAAAAAACAAATGAAAAGCTACACCAATAACAAACAAAAGAGAAAACAAAAAGAAAAAAAAAAATTCTTGCGGGTGCTTGGGTGGCTCAGTTGGTTAAGTGTCTGCCTTCGACTCAGGTCATGATCCCAGGGTCCTGGGATAGAGTCCCGCATCCGGTTCCCTGCTCAGCTGGCAGTCTGCTTCTCCCTCTGCCCGTCCCCCACCTCTCGTGCTCGCGATCTCTCTCTCTCTCTCTCTCTCTCTCTCACACACACACATACAAATAAAATCTTTTAAAAAAAACTTCTTGCTTATCTCATCTCAGAAATTCAATTTTATCAGAAATCCATGACTTTATTGGTACTATCTATCAACTAGCAGTCACAATTAAATTATGTGAGACAAATGTGTTACATAAGGTTCCACAAATGACCCTAATTCTTTATCACTTCCCTTACCATATGGTTTTGAAGTCCACTCTTATTCTAATTATTGCCTTGAGCATGCAACTTGCTTTGGTCATGGGGTTTTTAGCAGATGTGATACAAATAAAGGCTTATGGAAGCACATGTACAATTGAATTTGCTCTTTTTTTGCCCTTCTGCCATTGTCATAAGAATACGCCCAGGTTAGCCCGCTAGCAGAGGAGCTATGTGGGCTAGCCATAATTTACTTCAGTAGTCCCAACTGAGGCCATCCTAAATGAACAGACAGCTGGCCAAATCCCAGTGTGTAAACTAACCCAGCCAAGGTCACAAAGCTGCCTCACTGACTTCTAGATGACCCCAGAAATATGCGTTATAAGCACTATTGCCATATGCAATCATCATTTTGGCAAGAAGAAATTAATCCCCCTCTGCACACTTCATTTAATGTTGTGTCAAAATGAGAGATAGAGTAAAATAGAATACTTTGTTTGGTTTGAAAAATTAATGTATGTGTGTATATATGTATACATGTATGAAAACTTTTATCTCTTATTTTTCATGAAACCTTATTCTGCACATAGTGATTAACAACCAATGAAGTCAATCCAGCACATAGTAAGGATTCAAAAATACATATTTCCTAATAAATTATAGAATCACTTACACTTAGAAACATATTTTAGAGTATATATGAAATTAATGATGAACAAGGGGCATCTATAGTAAACTTGATTAATCCCTTCTTTGAGGAAAGAACTGGTATAACACTATACACTGTAAAAAGGCATATGAAAAAACATAGCAAAAAGGCACTCATTTTCAAGGAGCTAAATATTTACAAAAGGTGTAAATAACATGTAAAAACCATGTGACTCTAACTTATATTTACTCACGTACTATCCTACTAATAAATAATTTCCCTTAATGCCTATAATTTATCATTATACCTAATGATAAATTACTTAAATGCACTGCACATGTCCTGCTTGGTTTTTAATTAACATCAAAAGCAGATTTCTACATCTTTTAGTCCAACAGTTTAATTTTATTTTAGAAAGAAAGCCATCTAGCTGTAGCAAATAAAATACAGTGCATGCTAAGTCAAGTATATCTGCTCTGCATTTTCCAAAGAAATTGTTTTTCATTATCAAATATGGGTTATGCAAAAAGGAAACATGATTAAAATACAGTTGCACCCGGTGGCCCAAAGAGAAGAAGCCAGTCTGTCAGAAATAAAAATAAAAATTCAAAAGAAAAAAATGAAGTTAAGAAAGGATTAAAAAAAAAAAAGTTGGTATTATATAAAACAAACCCATGAGAATATCAAATAGTTTGAATGCTAAGCTATTCATCTACAAAAAAGAACTTTGGGATAAAAAACAAGACAAAACAAAACAAAAACAGTAACTAAACTTCTCTCACAGTCAGAGAGATCTACTGAAATAGTTTTAATATCATTCAACAGAGCAGTTAAATTACTAAAATAGTGCCTTTTTTCATTCTTTTAAACTATTATCACTGGCGCCCGGAGTCATATAGCTTTATTATAAAGACGAGATTGAAACTACAGTTGATCTTTGAATAGTATAGGTATGAACTATGCAAGTCCTCTTATTCACAGATTTTTTACAGTACAATACTGTAAATGTATTTTTACTCCCTTAGCATTTTCTTAATAACATTGTTACCCTAGCTTACTTTGTTGTAAGACTATGGCATATAATACAGGTAACATATAAAATATGTGTTAAACAACTTTATATTTTGGTAAGCCTTCCAGGTAACTGTAGGCTATTAATAATAAAGTTTTTGCAGAGTAAAAACTTACACAGGGATTTTCGACTATGTGGAGAATCAGTGCCCCTAGCCCCTGCATCCTTCAAGGGTCAACTGTACAATGAGCCATTTGAATGGGTCGGTAACCAAGTTCCATTTAATCTCTTTTCACTCAATCAAAATTTTCATAAATATTTCTTGTACACCTACTGTTTTCCAGGCCTTGCTCAAGTTGCTGGCAACAGAACAGTCAATAAAGTCGATGACATATCTACTCTCATGAGACTCACTATTTAACGGAGACAGACAAAATAGTTTAATAAGCAGAATGAGAAATAAATGTTTTGTCCGTTAGGGATAAATACTCTGAAAAAAAAATACACAAAGCTGAAGACATAGAATGTAGGGGATTATTATTTTATAAGGAATTACTATTTTATTAGTAATAATCACTCTGATGAAGTAAAATTACTCGAGAATGAAGGATACATAAAAGGAAATCATGTCCATATTTGGGTGTTATGTGTTGAAGTTTGTCCCCAAAAACTTATGTTGAAATTCTAACCCTCTGATACCTGTGAATTCGATCTTATTTGGAAATAAAATCTTTGGACACATGATCAAATGAAGATGAGGTCATTAGGATGAGCCCTGGTCCAATATGGCCAGTGTTCTTAGAAGAACAGAAGACAATAGCACAACAGCAAGAATGCCAGGTGACAATACAGGCGGAGATGAAGTGCTGCAGCTGCACACCAAGGAACCCCAACAGTTGCTGAAAACCACTAGAATCTTAGAAAAGGCAAGGAAGTAGGCTCCCCTAGAGTTTCAGAGAGAGCCTGGACCTGCCAATACCATGATTTTGGACCTCTAGACTCCAGACTGTGAGACAATAAATTGCTATTGTGTTAAACCACCCAGTTTGTGGTACTTTGTTATGGCAACCCTAGGAAGGAAACTAATACAATGAGAGAAGATAACTACAGATTAAAGAAACAGCAAGTGCAAGGGGCAAGTTATAAATATTTCAGCAGAAAGAAGAGTACAGCTAAGATGGCAAAGGATACAGAGAGGGCTTATGAATTAAGACCACTACTTCAATCCATTTCACTAATAGCCAAAATATTACTTTGTAATTAAAAAATAATCAATATTAGGAAAATATAACACTGTACTAAAAAAAAACCTAAACCGGTCTGTAAATTTGTGTGTTTTCATTATTAAGTGTGATAATGAAAGAACACTAGAAAATTTAAGAAAAAAACTATAAAAAAGGAAAATATTAAATCTCCAAAAAATTAAAAGACATAATATTTTGCAGTAAAATTAAATCAACAAAGTATTAATTATGACAAAATAAATACATTTTATTAAAGAAAATTATAAAATTTAAAAAAAATCACATACTATTCACTTGAGGTAGAGATATTGCTTACTGGTAGCCAGTTGTCCTTGGTGTCCTAGGCACATGACAAGTCTAAATTGGTCCAAAGTTTAAGCAAATGACCTAAACAAGGCAAAACAAAAATAATCATTAAGATTTTTTATCTAAACCATGGGATGCAACTCATCCCCTCTTTGTTAGTAAAACTCTAGGGAAAAAAAAATCAAACACCTGTTGACCTTAATGCATTCCTTAAATTCATTTCCTGCTTTATTTTCCTCATTAGCTCTTATCACTTTTTTGTTTTATGTATTCTCCATTTTGCTAAGTAGAGGGGAGAGGGGTTTTATCCATTTTGTTGATTG
Organism: Phoca vitulina; assembly: GCF_004348235.1. Taxonomy (NCBI): domain Eukaryota; kingdom Metazoa; phylum Chordata; class Mammalia; order Carnivora; family Phocidae; genus Phoca; species Phoca vitulina. The sequence goes on along the minus strand of NW_022589708.1, from coordinate 25,915,782 downwards.
TATTCTCCAGTGCTGGAAGAAATTCTGTACTAGTGCTAGTAGGAGATTCTCAACAAATATGTCTTAAAAGAATTCATGTTATAACCTGCATTGTATGTGTGCAGTATTAGCATGTATTTAAAGGAATGCATCTATTTTCATGTTAGAAATGTATAGGAAATAATAATAATATTTTCCTTAGATATTATTTGTCCTTAGATATTGTTACCCATGGAAATTATTATACTCATTTCTTCTTTCAGGGAAAAAATGAATCTACAAAATATTGCATTAAAAGTTGCATTTATTATGAGCACTTACTTTACTACCTTATCACAAAAATTTTCAGTATAATATTTTGGAAGTTTCTCTGGAATTACATTAGATGAAACTTTCCAAACTTTTTATGTGCACAGGTTAGGGAATATTACTGCATATGCCATTAGGAATGGTGACACTGATGGGTTAATAGGAATCATAAGGGCATATTAATATTGAAAATTTATAGGCTGTGAAACACTTTATATCTACCTTTCTATGTGCTCCCTAGAGTAGAACTCCATTAACAGCTTAAAATTGTTTTTCAATTTTTTTGCAGTTTTTCCCTAGCAAGTAGCTATTTTGCCACAGTTTCCTATTACTGTTTTTGAAATGGACACATAAAGTATGAAAAACATAAAAATTTAGGGAAATAATCGATGGGAATGATTTTTAGTCAAAATAATTGCAGCAGCAGCCATTAAAGGAATTTTGTCTGTCTCTATCCAGATTTTGGGAAGACTGTTTATCCTGTGAACACATTCTGTTAGATTTCACAAAATAATCATTAATTTGATGCTTTTTTTTCTTTAAGTTTTTTTTCTTTGCTTTTCTTTTCTTCTTTTGTTTTTATTTTTATTTTTCTACATGTTTATGCAGAAACCAGACGCCTTTTTCTCTTTGATTATATCTAACTGCCTCTCTGCAATGATAATAAATAGAACCCTCAAAGAATAGCCTTTTCTCAAGAAAAGGGGTGATGAATTAAGTGGTGTGATAAAAATCAGAATATAGTTACTCATATAGCACAGCTTGGCCTGGAAAAGATATGAATGATCTTTAGGGGTGATAAAAATTTTCAGTGTCTTGATTTGGGTGGCATTTACCCATAATGTGCCTATGTTCCTGTACACTCAAGGTTTATGTACTTTTTATAAATTACGCCTCAATAAAAATAATTTTAAAATAAATACAGAACTAATTTTATTTCTTAATCTTTAATCATTCTGTGTGTCTGTTTTCAAATATTGGATCACCACTGTGCTGAATTAAGCAGAAGCAGCCTCATAAAAGTAAGTCATGATGAGCAGAATAGCAACTTTGTGTGAAGGAAATGGCAGTCATTGCCTTTTATTCAGCAACCCTAAATCAGAGGTACAAAGCTTGGAGAGCAAAACATGGGTTGTTTTCTCTTCCTGCTACCTACTAGGGCAAGACACAACTGCTCAATGCATGCAGCTGCCCTGATCAATAGTCTAAAGACTGGGAGGACAGGAGGGTAACATAAAATCTAACTTTAAGAATTTACCAGACAAGGGTGCCTGGGTGGCTCAGTTGTTAAGTGTCTGCCTTCGGCTCAGGTCATGATCCAGGGTCCTGAAATCGAGCCCCACATCAGGTTCCCTGCTCAGCGGGAAGCCTGCTTCTCCCTTTCGCACTCCCCCTGCTTGTGTTCCCTCTCTCAATGTCTCTCTCTCTCTCTCTGTCTGTCAAATAAATAAATAAAATCTTTAAAAAAATAATAATAATTTACCAGACAAGATAGCAAACTAATACATGCTGCCCCCAGTCTACAGAGTCCTTCTCTTTTAAATACATCAGTAATGTCAAATATTTTCATATTAAGTTTGTTATAAATTACTATTCTTTTTTTTTTAAGATTTTATTTATTTATTTGAGAGAGAGAGCAAGCAAGAGAGAGCATGAGCAGGGGGCAGAGAGAGGGAGAAACAGACTCCCCGGCTGAGCAGGGAGCCCAAAGAGGTACTCAATCCAGGACCCTGGGATCATGACCTGAGCTGACGCAGACACTTAACCAACTGAGCCATGCAGGCACCCCATAAATTATTATTCTTATGATGAAAGGAATTCTGAGGCTGTTTGGATATTCAAAAGGGGGAAATACTATGATTGTATTCATGGTAAGTGAGGATGTCTCCCTGTGCCACACTGTTGCTGCCATATACTACAGCCAGGCTTTTTACCATATTTTCTCTGCATTTAAACCTAGTACCTGTGTCCTGAACAGTGAGCTGTGTTTTCATTTAAAGTATATTTGAATAGGGAATATATTCATATGACTAAAAAAATAATCTATGAATTTAAATGCTCCCCTTCCCTGATAATAAATTTTTTTGTACTTTTACAGTGTTAATGTTTGTGAAAGCATAGAAATAAATCCTTATCTTCACTTTTTTAAAAAGTTTTTATTTAAACTCCTGTTAGTTAACATACAGTGTAATATTAGTTTCAGGTGTACAATTTAGTGATTCAGCACTTCCACACAACACCCAGTGGTCATCACAAGTGCCCTCCTTAATCCCCATCACTTCTTTTTAATAAAGGAAGTAAGACATTTGATATTCTGTTTCCCACATGGTTGTTTGATAAACAATTTATCTGGAAGAAAAATCAGTATCTTCCACAGTGTGCTCTCATTCTTTTTCTTTTGCAGTGCATATTATTACATTTGTGGATATACCACAGTTTATTTAACCAGTTGTCTGTTGCTGCATATCTGAGTTGCTGAGAATATTTTGCTGTTTCAAACAAAGCTAAATGAGTAAACTAGTACATACATCATTTCACATGAGTACTGATTTCCATAAGATAAATCCCCAGACATAAATTTCTGGGAGAAACTGCATATACACATGTAATTTTGATATATACTGCTAATTTCCCCTCCAGGAAGTTTGTGCCAGTGTAGGCTCTCAGCAGTAATATATGAGATACACTGTTTCCTTAGTCTCACAAAAAGAGGGTGTTATTAGCATTGGATCTTGTCAGGTGGATGAATGGAATATTGTATGACAGAATAGTTTGCTTTATTTTTTATTGAGGTAGAATTTGTACATAACAAAATGCATAAATCTTAAGTGTACAGCTTGTAGAGTTTTTAGATACGTATGTATTAATTTTCACATATGTTCACCATGTGAACACCACCCTTGTCAAGATATAAAGCTGTCCCAGCATCCGGGAAGGCTCCTTGGTGCTGCTCTGTAGCAGTACAACTTAAAGGACAACCATTATTCTGTCTTCTACCATCAAATAGTAGTTTTTCTCATTTTGCACTTAGTAGCATTAGTGTTGTGTTGTATCTGGCTTTTTCCCTCAGTACTATGTCTGTGATATTTATTAATGGTATTGTGTACACAAACTTTTCATTCATTTTCAATGTTGCATGAATATGTCACAATTTATCTGTTTAATGAATAAATAATGCTTGAAGTAGTTCCCATTCTTTGCTATTAAAAAATAATCTCCTAGACGTGCTTTATGTTCATCCCAAACATTTAATATATTGATTTTCATATTCATTACATTGAAAACATTTCCTCACTCATATTTGATTTCTTCTTTGACCCATAGGTTATATAGATCTGTGTAGCTAAATTTCTAAACATTTCGAGATTTTCCAGTTAGCCTTCTAATGCTGCATTCTAGTTTGCACATATTAAGAGAACATACACACAAGTAATTTCAAAGTTTTGATATTGGTTGCTACAGGTTTTATATTTGAAAATGTTAGTTTCAACATGCATCTGAAAAGATGATATTTTGCAGATTTTGGATATGGTGTTTCATATACGTCAAATACATATTATCAACATTTAACCATGTTATTTAAATTTCTTTGTTTTTAATGATTTGTTTGCTTGTATTATCAGTTTTTAAGAGAGGTCTGTTAAAGTATTTATTGTGGAATTTTCCTCTTTAGCATTATTCTGTCAAATCTTCATTTTTTTGGAAAAATACTCTTATTAAGTGTATAAAATTTAGGATTATTACATCTTATAGAAGTAATATTTGAATCATAATAATACATCTCTTTAGCACCTGTATTTTTTTAGCTTTAAATTTTATCTAATATTTAGATGGCCATCTTTGCTTCCTTTTAGTGAACGTTTGCATAATACTTTTTCTGTATATTTATTTTCAGTTTTTCTGTACCCTAATGTATGTGGGTATGTTTTATAAATTAGCATGTGTGTTTATAAATCATAGTAAATGTGGTTTACTCTCTCATTAATCTAGCCTGAAAATTTATGCACTTTATGAAGAATTTAGAAAATCTGCATTTAATATATTTGCTCATAGTTTAATATTTAAATTTATTATTCTGCTGTTTGTTTTCTGTTTGTCCAATATGATCTTTGTTATTTTATTTCTCCTTATTTTCTTCATAGTAATAATATTTATTTTTCTTGTTATATTTTAATTGTTTTTTCTGTGCATATTGAATACAACTTTTTTAATGTGTACCCTGGAATATTTTATTTATTTGATTACGAATGAGCTTAACAATATTTTCATAGGTTTAAGATATTCACTCTTTTTGGTGTATGTGAGCTGTCTGTTCATATCCGGATGTCAGCCATTTTTGTGTTAACTTATAGATTCTTTTTTTAAATTTTTAAAAAGATCTTTATCAGGGGCTAAAACCTTTTGCCATGATATAGATCTTCAGAGAAAGATTTCTTTCCTTGCAGTTTTTGTAATTGAATTTTTAAATTTAATTTTGTAAAGAGAAGTATAAATTTGCATGTAGTTGTAAGAAATAATACAGAAAACTCTCATATCATGTACCCTTTATCCTGTTTCCCTAAGGGTAACATTTTGCAAAACTAAATGCAATATCACAGCCAGAATATTTGAAACAATCCACATAGTTTATTTAAATTTCCTTAATTTGACATATAATCCTGTGTGTGTGTGTTGTGTGTGTCTTTAGTTTTATGCAACTTTATCACATTTCTAGATTCAGGTATCTACCACCACAGTCAAGATATTGAAAAATTGTATCATTGCAAAGTTCCTCCTGTAATGTTTTTATTTAAAAAAAAAAATTTAAAGATTTTATTTATTCATTTGACAGAGAGAGACACAGCAAGAGAGGGAACACAAGCAGGGGGAGTGGGAGAGGGAGAAGCAGGTTTCCCCCTGAGCTGGGAGCCCGATGCAGGACCTGATCCCAGGACCCTGGGATCATGACCTGAGCCAAAGGCAGACGCTTAACAACTGAGCCACCCAGGCGCCCCTGTAATGGTTTTACAACTACACAAAGTAACCTCACCTCCATCATGTGTCCCTAATCTCTTGGCTTTTTTTTTTACTTATCACAATTATCTTGTGATTCATCAAGTTTTTGAAAGTGTCAAGTGTATTTCCTTCCTTTCTTTCTTTCTTTCTTTCTTTCTTTCTTTCTTTCTTTCTTTCTTTCTTTCTTTCTTTCTCTCTCTTCTCTTTCTTTAGGGCTAAATAGTATTTCATAGTATATATGGATTTACCATAGTTTGTTTAACCATTAAACCACTAAAATACAACTGGATTGTTTCCAGTTTTTGCCTATTACAAATAAAACTGCTGTGGATATTCATGGGCAGGTTTTGTGTAAAAACAATTTTTTTTATATCTCTGGGATAAATGCTCAAGTATGCAGTCATTGAGTCATGTGTTAACTGCATCTTTATTTTTATATGAAACTTCCAAATTGTTTTCTGTAGTAGCAGTATATTTTACGTTCTCACTGGCAATACATGAGTGATCTGTTTTCTCCTCCTTCTTAATTGCATTTAGTGCTGTAATTATTTAGTACTGTCACTGAAGTTCCAGAATCAGGGCAAAAGGTACTTACCTGGTAATTTGGAAATGAGTGGAGCCTATAAGACAAAAAGCAAACAATCATATAACAATTAGAGTCTAATTGATAAAGTTGTCTTCTATAGGGATATGTTAACAATTCTGGAACAACTATATGTGATTTTTTTTTTAATTAAACAGCTAAATAAATGAATAGTGCATAGCTCAGCCAGGATTCTCACTGTTGGAGTTGGATGGGTTAGAGATAAGCAAGGGAAGGAGGCTAAGATGATCTGTTTGGTAATGGATTAGGGTAGATGACATCAGCATGAACTCATGTTTAGCTTAATATGGATACAGATGACTGCATATAAAAATATAGATTGTATACATATGCAGGAGAGTATACACATATATTATCTTGTCTGTCAGCTGAAAAAGGTAGAGAAGCAATGCTATCCCAAGAGCAACAAGCACAACTAACACTCAGAAGCTGGTTTCTAATACCATTCCCCAATAAAGAATATCAAGGCTCCTTAGAGAAATGGCTTGTTCTAGAACTGGAGTGGGATACATACAGGATGAGCCTGGCACACCTTGTGCCAGAAGAAAGTCAGTACTCAAAGAAAATTTAAAGGATGAGTGTATGTCAAAGAAACATAGAAGGCAAATGAGTGAGATTCCAATGGCCAAAGCTAGAAATAATTTAAGCCATGAAGTAAGTATAGTAGAACCTCACCAGATGATCAAAAATTAACAATGACACTGAAGCTCCATTTTTGTGTGCGCAGAGAAAGGCATCCTTGAAAGAGTATTGGAATAGAACAATAGTAACACATTTAAGCACAGGAGAAAATGGCATTTTTGGGTGGGGAGAATAATATCCTTCCAAATTCTACCTGATAAAATTGACTTGATGGCTTTTTACAGTGCACCAGTAATGTAATTACTACACTGCTCATAAATTAACAATGCCAGCAAAATCATACCAGAGAAGAAGACCTGTTACAACTTTCTACTTTCATCTACCCCAACCTATAGCGGCAGGGATTGTATTAGTGTTATGGCATTAAGGCTTTTGAAGTATCTTTAAAACTGGAAAAATACATGTTAAGTAGATAAATCCAGCAAAAGTCTTGAAGTAATATATTTTATATACTAGGTAACTTTATATATTTTAGAGGAAGCTTATTCTAATTTATTTATTTAGGTAGGCTCCACACCCAATATGGCACTAGAACTCAGAATCCTGAGATCAAGAGTTGCATGCTCTATCACCTAAGCCAGCCAGGTACCCCTAGAGGAAGCTTATTCTTGAACAAAAGAAATTATCAAGAATAGACAGAAGAAACTTAGGTTTAAAAGTCCATGAGAATCCTGATAGCAGTTTTAAGGATAAGTAAGTTGGAGATAGCACTTCAATTTACTTTAAAGACCATATAGAAATTGCCTTAATGCCAATACAGACATGAGGTCCTTTCAGAGAAATTGAAAGCCTAATAGAAAATATCTACTCCAAGTCAATTAGCTCTTTATTATCTGCTAGTAACTTAAAAAAGGCAATGTGTTTTAATCAATCAAATACGTTGTACCTGTAAATCCATACAAGTATATTAAACCAATACAATCAAAATTCAGACTGCTGTAGAAAAGTTGTATCAATAAGCTCTACAGACTGGGTTCTCAGTCTTTGACTCGCAGACCAACCAAGGAGTATTAGGATTAAAAAAAAAATCCTCCTTAAATGTTACTAGACAACTAATAATATATACCCTAACTTTTTTACTTCTATTTCCATTTTGTTCTTTTATAATAAGGCATAGCATTCATGGATATACAAACAAGCAGAATAATTCCTCTTCAAACATGTAGTTTTGAACTAGTCTGAATAAATTGAGCAGGGTAATTTTCATGTAATGCACATACAACAATAAATGGACAACTTCCTTTTAGTTGATAATCACTCTTTGTGGAAAAAACATGCAAACCAAGGTGATTGTCAGAGGTAGAACTCTAACAAACAACAAAAATTCCAAGAAAATAGTTCACCCATAAAATAGTTCAATTTAGCCAGACAAATTATATCTTGCAGAATACTTGTACCATTTCACTCTTTGTGTGATATATGATGCTAAGACGCCTGCATTAGCTCCTTTGGCTCAGGTGTCCCCCAAGCCAAAAACCTGATTCCATTATTAGCCTGATAACTGTCTCTCCTATAATAATACAGCAATAATGCTTTTGCTTATAGACCACCTATCCATGAGAACTGGTATCTTTGTCCTATTACATGTTGAGATACAAAAAAAGGAAAACGAAAACAGAGCATGTTAAGAGGCAAGAAGAGATAAGTTAGACCTATTTTAATTAATTAATTTAGTGAAGACTCCTCAGGAAATTTGGTAGAGGATCATGTAGATATCTGTGACAGCATTTCTATCAGAAATCAACAAGTACAAAGGCTGTGACCATGGGTATTGTTTTGAGAAGTATCAAGTAGGTCAGTGAATGTGAAGTGAATGAAGAAGGGGGAGAATGGTAGAAGATGACCCCATGTCATATAACTAGTAAATTGAATTTTACTTTGACTTCAAAAGGAAGCCATTGGAGCTTTTGAACAGAAGAATGAATAATATCATGTGTTAAAAAAAAAAAAAGCTATTTTGGATGCACTGTGAGAAAAGTTTCTGCTTTCTGTCTCTGCCCCATCTGTGTGTGTGTGTGTGTGTGTGTGTGTGTGTATGTAGATAGATAAACCCATATATATGTATTATATATAAACTCATATATAATATTTTATATACGTAAAACACACATGTATAGGGGCACCTGGGTGGCTCAGTCGTTAAGCGTCTGCCTTCGGCTCAGGTCATGATCCCAGGGTCCTGGGATCGAGCCCCACGTCGGGCTTCCTGCTCCACCAGAAGCCTGCTTCTCCCTCTTCCACTCCCCGTGCTTATGTTCCTGCTCTCGCTCTCTCTCTGTCAAATAAATAAAATCTTAAAAAAAAAACCACACACGTATAAAACATATATATATAATTTTCAAAATATATGATAATTGGTGCCTGTGTTTTTAAGATAAATATTCTGAATGTATGGCAATGCAAGTGTTGAGAATGAACACTAGTTACATCAACTAAATGAATTAATAAGCAAATGAATGAATGAATGAATGAGTGAATGAATGAACAAATAGATTAATGAATGCTTTGGAGAGTATGTTCATATAATATAAATATTTTGTGTTACAGATGAGCACAAGATACATTATGTTTTGGTTAGTCAAGTATTGCTAGGCAATTAGTTTGAAAGAATAATTTGCCTAATTTACATATATTTGCACTTGGAGTTTAGGAGAGTATAAGTACTGGCAGAGAAAACAATTAGCATGCTGAATTTGTTTTCAGAGTCAATATTTACTGCAGAACACAAATTAAGTCACATTTTAAACCAAGAATTTCTATTGTGTGCTTAATAAGAAATTCTCCAACAAATTGTTTATGAGTTCTTACTTTAATGTGTCTGGATGAACTGATATACTATATTTGAAAAACTTTCCTATGTCCTGTGTCTGAACTGTCCTTGGTCTTTGACCACTACTATATTTGAGCAGGTAAATTGTACTACTTATTTTTTTGTGAACTATCCATTTGGTAATATCTGATACAATTACTCAAACTTCACCTTCTAATTTTCTTCCTTATATAAGAAAAAAAATAAGATTAAATTACATACCTAAAATTACAAATACAGACATTTTCAACACACAATTCTCATAAATCTGTCACGAAATACATAAACAACCACACTTTTAAAATCAACTACTTGATTATAAATATACTTATTATGTCACTTTACATTTAAATACATTGCTTTGCTTTTATGTCTGTCACTATACACTATACTGTAAACCCATAGAATAAGTGCTAATATTTTTCTTGCCTTTTTATCTTGTATATCTGCAAATTGCCTGATCTAAGATAGTAGCTTAGTAAATTTTTAATACTTTGTTATGTCATTCAAATTCCATAATATTCACTTCTTTCAAGTTTATAACACAATGAATTTCAGTGTATTTACACAGTTCTGAAACTATCATCACAACCTAATTTTAGAACATTTCCATAATCCTAAAAAGATAACTTGTGACAATTTATAGTCACTACCCATTCCCATCCCCCAGTAATAGAAAGACATTTTCTGTTACTATAGAACTGGCTTTTTTGGATATTTCATATGAATGGAATTTTTCAATATATGCTTTTTGTGCATTGTGCTTCTTTTACTGAACAACGTAATTTTGAGGTTCATGCATGTTGTCACATGTATCAGTTCTTCATTCCTTCCTGTTGCCAAATAATATCCCACTGTATGGATGTACCACATTTTGTTCATCACCCATTGATGAGCCTATAGGTTGTTTCCACTTTGGGCAATTATGAATAAAGCTGCTGTGAACATTATTGCACAAATCTTTGTGTGGACATGTTTAATTTTTCTCGGATAGATACATAATAGTAGAATCTCTTGGTCATATGGCAATCTATTTTTAACTAAATAAGAAATTGTCTTAGTATTTTTTAACAATAACTGCGCTAACAATGTGTGAGGGTTCCCATTTTATGCATCCTTACCAACACTTGTTATTGTTGGTCTGTTCATTATAAAAACCCTCAGCGAAGTGGGAATAGAAGGAATCTTTTTCAAACTTATAATGAACATCTATGAAGAATCTGCCAGTGCCATCATACCTAAAGATGAAAGACTGAATTATTTTCCCCTAATCTCAAAACATGACAAGGATATACTCTCATTATTTCTATTAATCATTTTACTAGCGATTCTATATAGTAGTGCAATAAGTGAAAAAAAGGGATTAAGGCATTCAAATTGTAAAGAAGAAGTGAAAGTCTTTATAGTCAGATGACATTATTGTTTTTGTAGAACGTCCTATGGAACGTTCAAAAAGTTAAAGCAACCAAATAGTGAGTTCAGCAAGTTTATAGGAAATGTATATATTCAACATGCAAAAATAAATTTAATTTTTATAAACTGTCATTGGAGAGTCAGATTTTAGAATTTAGAAAATCACCAGATAACATAAAAATTATGAAGGACAAATCTGTCAAGATATATGCAAGAATTCTATTCTGAAAATTATTTAAAAAATTGATGAGAAGCATTAAAGGACACAAATAAATTAGATATACTGTGGTCATGGTCAAAAGATTCTATATTGTTAATATATCAGTTCTCCTCAAATGGCTTTAAGGCCATTCCAATAAAAATTCCACTGCTTTTTTCATATTTTTGGTAGAAGTTAACAAATTTTAAAATGTATATAAAATTCATAAAATAGAGGACAGCCACAACAAATTTGAAAAAGAAGATCCATGTTAGAGAACTGACTATGATATCAAGACCAATTTTAAAGCTGGCAATAATCAAGATGATGAGATATTGGCATATAGACAGAATAATAGGTCAATGGAATAGCAAAAAGAGAGCCTACAAATAGACCCATACACATATGTTAAACTGATTTTTGAGAAAGTACAAAAACAGTTCAGTGGAGAAAGAGTAGTCTTTTATACAAATACCAGCAGAAAGATTGGATATGTATATGCAAAAAAATACATATCTACATATATACCTCTATCCATTCATTACAACATATACAAATATTTTTCCTCAAATGTAGCAAAGATCTCACTGTAAAATTTTAAGCTATAAAACTTCTAGAAGAAAGCATAGGACAATTTTGTGACATTGAGTTAAACAGATATTTCTTAAGTCTGAAACAAAAGAGTACAATTCATATAAAGATAATTGATAAATTAGACGTCATCAAATTGAAACTGCTGCCTTTTTTAAAAAAGATTATATTTAGTTATTTCCCAGAGAGAGAGAGAGAGAGAGAGCAAGAGAGCACAAGCAGGGGGAGCAGCAGGCAGAGGGAGAGGGAGAAACAGGCCCCCCATGGAGCAGGGAGCTCAATGCTGGGCTAGATCCCAGGACCCCGGGATCATGACCTGAGCCTGAGCCCAAGACAGATGCTTAATCAACTAAGCCAGCCACGCTCCCAAAACTGCTTCTCTTTGAAAGACATTTTTAAGACAGTGTACAGACAAGCTGCTATCTGAGAAAATATTTTTAAAACACTTACCTGATACGGTATTTTTACCCAGGATTTGTAAAGAACTCTCAAAAATCAATAGAAAAAAATGTGAAAACACAATTAAAAATATCCAGAAAAATTTAACAGAAAACAATGAACAAATGTTTCTAAACAATAAATATAAATGACAAATGAGCACAAAGAATGTTAGGTCACAAATAGCATTGGAAGTTTTTTTAACAATCTGAAAGACAAGAAAGAAATTATTTTAAAATTGAATTTGCATGACTGTCTTAGAAGTAATTTTGGTAAACTTTTATATTAACATTATTCTTCAGGATTTTGTACTATTTCTGTGTATTACTTCCTTTGTATAAATTTTGATAATTTATATTTTCAAAAATTCCATGGCTTACACTGTTTTGCAAGTTTATGAGCCCAGTTATATGAATTCTCTTTAGTTTAAAAAAATCACACCTAACAGTCCTTATTCAAGTATTTTTATTTTCTGAACTTTCTGTACAATCAATATATCTGAATACTTTGTTAGTATTTTAATAATTTTTATATATTTTTGTTTTTTAAAGTTTATTTAATAATCTCTATACCCACCATGGGGCTCAAACTCATGACCCTGAGATCAAGAGTTGTGTGCTCTTCTGGCTGAGCCAGAGAGGCACCTCTTAATAATTTTTAAAAATAATATCTTAAGATATACTTCAGGGGTGACTAGGTGGCTCAGTCAGTTGAGCATCTGACTCTAGGTTCAGCTAAGGTCATGATCCTTGGGGCTCTGAAATTGAGCCCCAAGTTGGGCTCAGAACTTAGCACAGAGTCTGCTTGGGATTCTCTTTCTCTCTTTCTTTCTGCCCCTCCCCCCCATACTCCACCCCAAAATAAATAAATACATCTTTTAAAAATATATATACTTCAAAGTTATTTATTTTATGGTAAACTTAATTGTATTTTTACATTCTACTATATTATAATATTTTCTTCTATAAATTAGCAAATATAGAACTTTCATTTTCTTTCAGTAAAATATTACCAGCATAGTACCTTCCTATAACCAAAGGTAACACCAATGGTAATTATTTAGGGATGTCTAAATATCTTAAACTTTCTATTTTTATTTTAAGTCAGGGACCTTATTTCTTTTTTTAGCAAACAGGTTTTCAGGTGTTCAGCCAATGAAAAACTTAGGTTGAAATTGTCACATTCATTCAGATATTGCCATACACATCAAGGATCTTATATTGACATATTCCAGTTTTTTTAACGATATTCAGTATGAACAAAAACAATCTCTTTCAAATGAGTCATAACAGTTTTGGAAAGGGATCATCAGCAATCAGAGCCTTAGGAACTACTTTTGGATAGTGAGCTACTTCAGAGTTAATGAAACACACTTTATGAAGCAGACCAAAGTATACCAATTACAATACTCGGAAAATGCATTTTGTGAATTGCAATCATAATATCATTATTTTCTACTTTACTTTTTTTCATTGGCATGAAAACTAAAAGAATATCCTCATTAACGTGTATTGCCATATATTATACTTACTGAAAGCTTATAACATTTATGATTTCTGAACTTTATCTTAAATAATATTTGTTTCATCTTTTCTCATGAGGAGAAAATAGTTTCTTGGAATACTTATAATTATTTTTTCTTAACATCAGAGTGTGCTATAATTTTAATTTTTACTTAAAAATATAGTAATAGAGAAAAATGTGTGTCAAGCAAAAAAACAAAAGACACAACAGTGTCTAATGTTTTGTAGATGTTATACTAACTCCTTCTGTCTGTATTTCATTAAGAAACCCATTTTTTTGTGAAAATCCAATTTCCATAAAATTATCCCATCCCAAATCGGGTAATAAAAGATAAATCAATCTACGATAAAGTTTTTAAAGTAGTATCTACTGGATAGTTTGTAAAAAAAAAAAAATGTATCAAAGAGAGTTTGGCGTATTATTATACTCCTTGTGCTTAATTGCTCTGCCCAATAGAGCATTAAGCAAAAGGAGTATAATAATACGCCAAACTCTCTTTGATACAAAGAGCAATTAAGCAAGAGGAGTATAATAATAGTGCAGAGGGCCACAAACCATTCAGGTCATAGTAGTCATTATTGTCAATATGTAATAATATGAATAAAGCTCAAACTTCCAACTGTTTTATAAAAATGTGAAATTGCATTTCTTTAAATAAGTTATCATATGTCAGCTATTATCACCTATGTCTCAACGATTGTCAGCTATGCATCAAAATTATCCCATATTTTAGTATCAGGTTTAACACCTACATTAAATGCAGCATGCCTAGATATGAATATGCTCTTGTGTTTTTGAGGTAGAAATTGACTATGCTGACCTTATCCTATTTTAAAATCAACACATGTATTGCAACTTAACACCATCATCAGCTAACACTTAAAGGCTTTAAATAACGTGTTTTTGAAGAGTGAATGAATTCCAATGCAAGAGCCTGAGTAATTGAATCTGAATCGACTGGTTTTATTGGTTGGGAAAAAAATAGAGTTTATTATGACAACTCAATTTAAAATTGTCTAGTTAAGTGTAATGTGAGAATCGCTATTACAGACTTTGTCTTCAGGGCTTATTGCAGCTTTGTAAAAAATTCTTTAGGCTAAAACTTAATGGATGTTTTCAATGAATTTGTTAATTTACTATTCTTCAATTTAACAAAGCAGTATATTAATGAATATTAGCAATTTTAGTTTAAGAACCAAACTTTAAATAACTGGCTTAAAGGAGTAATTTCCACTCGTCTTTTCTGTCCCTTTTTCTAATTTCTCTCCATCAAAGCTGAGCAATATCTCAAGACTGAATTGCCAAGCAATGTTGTGATAAAAGAATGAAAGCCTTGGGATTGAGAGTAAAATAATTCAGTTCCTTTTAAAACAGGCAATACTTCAGAGCCATCAAATCTAAGAAAAAATACAATCATCTATCATGTAAAATTAGCCTAATTCCATGTGAACATGAACATTATTTTCTCACTCTTCTGAATAGGTCATTATTTTGAATTTAATAATTTTAAAATTCCCAAGAACACCATAGAAATTGATTTTCCCCCCTTAAGATCCCTTTTTTGAAAGAAAATGGTTCATGTATAATGATACTTGTACTCCTGTCTGACCCAATTTAACTTTAAGAGGAATTCATTATTCAGTGTAGTAGGTTCTATTTAATATGGCAATTCTTCAATTATAAAAGGAAATTTAAACAGGTCTTGTCTTCTCAACTCTCTAAAGTCTCTGGAAATTTTTACTTGCTAAGTGTGTGATTTTTTTCCTTATAGAACAGTCCCTATTATTTCTGTTCACCAGTAACTGGATTTTAGTGGCTGCTTTGATTCTAAAATGTCATGGAAATAAAACTTAGTTATGTTAACTGAAAAACAGAGGAACCACATTTTGTACAAAATGAACTACATGTAACCATAATTGGTCTTGCATTTATTGCTACATTCAGGCTATAGCAGAATAGCATGCTGGAGTTATTCTATAAACCACATCTTTCAATATACTCTCCATAATTTTTATTTCAAACTCCATTTAGTCATACATAGAATACTTGAGGCTTCTTAAAAGATGTAATTCATTTTACTATATGTGATTTTTGTTAGTACTATCATTTTAGAAAAAAAGTAATGCTAGCCTATTTTCCATAATATTGTTACCCACATTATCCATAATATTAATTTAACCACATTTTTTACTTATTCCACTAGATTTTGTCAGAATTCTGGAGGGGAAAAAAAGTATGACTTTATTTCTATGTATATTTTTCAGTATATTTTTGCAGCCTTCAAATATATTTAAGACAATATGATGGCAAGTAGCAGAATCCTTTTTTTCTTCACTTAATACTTTTAGAATTCTTTAAATTTAACTTGATATATTTATTCAGATGTATACAGAGCTGACTCAACAGCACCATTTCTCTTTACTGTCCTAGAGGGCATTCTGCTTAAAACCTAGTGCTTCATTGTTGAATGAATGGGTATTTGGGCACATTTTTAACCACATTCTCTTTGTATCTGGTATCAATCTTGTATCTATCTATCCATCATCATCTACCTATCATTTCCCCTTCTAGCCATCTATTTTTTTTGAAGTGGAAACAAGATTAGATCGCAATAAATTGCTAGTGATGTATATGGGTTATGTTCAATAAAACATTCCATTTAATAAACCATGTTATACATTCAATTACTAATTTTAAAAAATCACAAATACACTGAAAGAGAAAAGAAAACTGCTGAAACTGGAAATTATTGAAGAACCTTCATTATTGATATAAGGTATTCTATAGAGAATGGGTATAAATAAATACTGATAGTGAAATCCATTTGACAGACTTAATTTCTCAGGTATTATAATTGGTGACATGGACACTTTATGGAAGATCAATGTACAATATAACGAACTGTTTCTAAGGAATATGAAACTAGATTTTCTTCAACACAACAAGCAAAACTCTAATAAGTAAATAATGTTGGTGACTTAATATCTCTGTTATGGACAGAATTTTTGTGCCTCCCCCCAGTTCGTGTGCTGAAGTTTTCATTTTTTTGTTAAAAGATAAACGGAGACATTTAAAAAAATTTTAAAGTTTATTTGAGAGAAATTCATCTGAATTGGGCGGCATCCAGTCTAGCAGATAAAAAAGAGCTGTGCAAAACAAAAAACTTTTATAGGCAGCAGGGAGCAGGAATAAGGAAATTACACTAAGAAAAAAAAAGTGGGGTATTGACTACTGCAAGGTCACTTTAGGGGATGGCACAGGTCTATCAGGCAGTACTTATCAGGCAATTCCTGATTGATTTAAGATTCTATTTCTGGGCATGCAAAAACTATAATATAGTCTTGGTTTGGTGACTTAGTTTGGGGCTTAGCATTACTGACTCCATTTGGGGTCTACTGTCTTATTTTTAGCACTCTAATGTGATGGTTCTTGAGGTAGAGCCTTTGGGAGGTAATTAAGTTTAGATGAAATCATGAGAGTAGAATCCCCACAATGGGATTAATGCTCTTATCAGGAAAGGAGAAGAGACCAGAGCTCTTTCTCTTTCTGTCTGCCATCTGAGTTCACAGAGAGAACCAGGCTTTTGCAAGAAAGGAAGAAAGCTCTCACCAGAACATGAACATGCTGACACCCTGATCTAACTTCGAGTCTCCAGAAGTGGGAAAAATAAATTTCTGTTCTTTAAGCCACTTGGTCTGCGGTTTTGTTATAATAGATGAAGCAGACAATCTCCAAGAGTAACTTTATTTTTCTTTAAAATTGATATAGTATCTGTACCCATGACTGACTTCCAGGGATTATATTACAAATATCAAATTAGTAAATAATTGAATTGAAAAAAAATTGAAATTACGAAGTTATATGCATTTCTGAGTTGAGGTCCTTTCACTTGAGTTGAATCACCATTGAATTGATATCGCTTAATGTCATTCAGAACATTGGTGAATGATAGGAGATGGAAAAGGAGTCTAAATAAAAGTTAAATGTAAAAAAGTTGACATATCTATATATAAGCTTTCTTTTGGTTATGAAACTACCATTTAATTTTCTCTATATTGTTCTCTATTCTAAACTTCACCAGCAATTTTTAGCCTACCCCCCACCAAAGTATTTCAGCTATTTATTTATTTAATCTCTGGTAACCCTTGTTTTCATCATCTCAGTTTCAGTCAGACCAAACCACTTATTAAAAAAAAAAAAAAAAAGTTCTCTCAAAGGAATTCTGTTACCAGATGTTTTACATAAACAAGGTAATTTGAGACCATTGCAGGTGGACTAGATGAATACTAATTTATCTGCTCTTCATCATTACTTATTTTATTGGAAAGGAAGTATGAGTAATCGCTCATTAAAAAATAAAATGTAAATATGTTTTTAGAATATTTCTTTAAATGTTAAACTACTATTTAAATAAGAATGCAAATTGGAAAAAATTACTATGGAGAATAAGTAGAAAAACCAACTAAAGTTGATGAATGCAGAAAGATCCAGGAAAGAGATAAAATAAGATGACAGAAAAACATAGCAAGCAAAAATTAAAAAAAAAAAAAATCAAGGTCACAGAAGTATTTTGGATATCCTCAGTTTACTCCTCTATATTCACTTTCTTTCTCCGTACTTCACCTTGTCTCTGAGCACAAGTTACCTGACCTTTGCTTCAGGTCTCTTGCACTCTAGTTCCAAGTGTGTTAAAAAGGAAGGGAATGGGAAAAATGGGGTTAGTATAATTATTGCCCTGGATAAGTACCTGCGGTATTGCAGTTGTCAGGCAGTTTTTCTCCTGTCAGAAGGCCCTCTCCCCACAACTATTTCCTTCAGGTAAGCCTAGTGTAGTGGAGCAATTCACTTATTACTAGTTCCAAGATAATACACTATCACTTGTCATTTCCTCACATCCTGTCATATCTTTGAAATCAGTGCTATTACAATTATTAAACTTTCCTTAATTACTCAATTTGAGGGTCCACCTCATTCATGTGGACATCCTGTCTAATACAATAGATGGATAATCAGTCATGTCAAGGAGGTAAAGTCACAAAGCAAACTCAATGTTGTTTGATAAGTAAAGATATTCAATGTTTTATTTTGTAATTATCACTGAAAATAAAATAATACTGAAAGATTGCCTATAAATTAGTGAATAAAATATATCAGAAAAAATCAACAGAAAAGAAAATATAAAAATATTAAAAATAAAAATGAAATATGGGGTCAAAATTTTTCTACATATCTGGGAAAATGGAACAGGCAACATCAGATAAACGGTTGACATAATTAGATGACATGTGGTTGGGTCTATGGTAGGGATGTTAGATTTAACAAATACAAATGTATACACACAATTAAATTTGAATTACAGATAAACAGCAAATAGTTTTTTAATAAAATATGGTCCATCAAATGTTAGTGCTTAACTGAAATTCAAATTTACTTGGTGTCTTAGTCAGTTCAGGCTGCTATAACAAAATACCATAGACTGAGTGGCTTGAACAACAAACATTTATTTCTCACAGTTCTGGAAGCTAGGAAGTCCAAGATCAAGGCACTTGGCAGATTCAGTATCAACTGAGGTCCTGCTTCCTGGTTCACAGGTGGTATTCTTCTTGCTGTTTCTTCACATGCAGAAGGAACAAGAGAGTTCTTTGGGGGTCTCATAAGTGCACAATCTCATTCATGAAGGCTCCACCCTCATGACTTAATCACCTCCTTAAGATCGCACCTCTAAATACTATCACATTGGGGTTTCAACATATATATTTTCAGGAAACACAAACCTGGACATTTAACTGGCAACTGCAGCAGGAGATAACAATATATGTGTACTGCCGACCCCATATTCTATGAATGCTTATTAAAATGCCCACACCAGAAAACAGGTACTTCATAGTCACAAGGGATTGCCATCAACCCAGTAGAGATCAGTCAGTCTCTTTAGTAATTCTCTTTAATGTGCTGTTGTAAAAATATGGCCCTTATTTTGGGATGGAGGCTTTACACTGGATCAGTGATAATTTGACCTCACCGAAGTACAGCAGACCGTATAAACTACTGATGCCAAATTAATTAAAACAAACTTGCTCAGATTCCCCCAGTAAGACATAATTTCTCAAAAGAACACATGAGTTAACTAGAGACAGATTGATTTTATTGATTCCGGGATGATTGGAAGCAATTACTGTCCTCACTGAAATAGGAGGATTTTCATTTTCTTCCACTGTTTGTGATAGTTCTTCCAATGCCAGCTCCCTGCATAGACTTACTAAGTATTTTATAGAACATTATGGTGTCAATCACTGCTTTTTAATACCTTACTTTACAAAAAACAAACAAACAAAAACACCTTACTTTACAGAGTAGATAGTAAAGCAGTGGTTTACTTTCTAAGAATTTCACATATTTCTATAAACAGCAACGTGAAAGGCAATTAGTCTTAAAGTTGGCTGGATGCACTATTGAAGGTTAATTTATGATGAAAGTATTACACAATATCTTACAAATGTGGGGTGTTTTCCTGTCTAATTTCATGTTTTCTATACCATGACTGAGAATGTAAAATTTGTCCAATAGCATAATGTACAGCTAGTATGTATATTTTTGTTCAAATTCAGTTAGGCTCCCTTTACTTTTTGAAGACCTAAAACAATGGATTCTTTCTATAAGCTACTAAGGGAGTAAGTTAGAATATTGGAGACAAAATTTGTTAAAAGGCTCTTTTATCTGGCATCTCTTTAATTTAATATTATTAAGATAATATTACTCATGTTTTGAACAGATGTTACTGTTATGATTTTATTTCCTTTCCTGGTAAAGGCTTACTCTCCACAAACTGTAAAATTCCTCTTATAATTTGAGTCCTTCTATCTTAAAATAAAAAGATATAAATGGTGGTTATCTCATCTTCACTTCTCATACAGTTGAACCTCCTCCATCTTAAATAATCAAAATAATTAAAGTGACAGCATCGAGTTATATTTTTCCTTTCTTATTTGAGGCATAAGGGAAAGACTTCCTCTGTTGTCTTACAGAAATATAAAACACTGTCTCCATCTTCTATACTCAAAGCCATTGCAGAGAAAAGACCCATTTTATATATACATATATATATATGTGTGTGTGTCTTATTTGAGGTATGAGGTATGAGAGATAGGCTGCTTCTATTTCCTCATATAAATATGTACACGTTAAAGAAGCAAAAACCACTTATTAAAGTAAGCAGAGTAAATAATAACACTTGCCCTGACAGTAATTCACTTGTTATGACTTACCTACATTATCTTGAGGTGATGTAATAGCATAAATCTCACGTACTGTGTTCTCTTATGTTGAAAGACATTATAAGCTAATAGAGTTGATAAACCATAGGATTTTTCAGCGGGATTCTCCATGAATCTCCTAGAGCAGCTAATTAGAAAATAAAGGGGTGAATTTAAGATACTACTTATAATAAACTGAATGACAACTTGAGGGAAAGGATGTTTCTTTCCTGTGATTCTGGGTTCTGCTAAATTGAAGGGTTTAGCTGCCACTACAGGTTTACAAGCTAGAATGATTAGTGTTTATCTGGGGGTCCCTGTACAACTGAGTAAAGGCAAAGATAAGTTACTGTGTTACTAGGGCTATTAATCTTGACTATTGAGGGAAAATAAGGTCACTGTGGGACAAAGGTGTATGGAAGCCAGAAGTAAATATGGAAACTGAGAGTTTTCTGTAGCACTTCTTGTATTTGTTCCCCAGGTTTAAAATAATAAAGCTTTATTAGAGTTCTGCACAGGCATCACACAAACAGAACTTCTCTGTCCCTTTAGGGACTAAGCTTTGAGTCACACTTTCGAGGTAACTCACTTAGAGCAAGGAGTACACAGAATGGATAGTATAGAAAGATCAATCATAAATGTCAATAACGCCCTTGTGATTAGTTTCAGAAATAAAAATATTGAGATATTAGGCCATATTCATTATTGTTTTGCCATATAAATTAACATATCTCAGATAACTTATTTTTTCCATGATTCTTCCATCCCCTGCTATTATGCATAAAATGTTATAATGGGCTGCAAAATTAAGCTTATTTCAAGGGTTATAAAGTATATTTATGGAAAATACAAAGCAGAGCAGGAGTGGACATCAGAGCCAGTTATCTAAAACGTGACACTACATGATGGCTTACTTGATGCTAGAGCTGGTGTTGCAGCGTCTTCTTTTTGGGGTTGGCTAATATTTTGGGACTTTTTATGGGACAGCCTACTTAGGTTGGGAGGGATCATTTAAAGATGTAACACAATTGGATAGAAAGATATGTGTGTGTGTTTGTGTGTGTTGAAAGGAAAAAAAAAATCTGGACTACAGAGGACATTTGCAGTTATATATTTTTTAAGCTTTCTAAGGCATACAAATTTCCATTTGAGAAACTACCTTCTTACCAGAGTGTAGTCTTGATTTGTTAAAAGTATAATCAAGATGCTCTGCTTTTCTCTCTCCAAGTGAGATGCCCATGACTGAAGCTAAGATAATCACTCTCTTATAAGGTGCTGAACTTCAGCTGGAGTGATAGAAAAGGAAATGGAGTGTAAATTGTTATTACACCTACATTGTCCTGAATTGCCTTCATTCCTCCAGTGGTTTTTATTTTGCTTCCAAGTCTTGATCTCCACTCTCTACTTTTACCAGCTATGGTTACTTCAGCATATTTATTTTTTATTTAACTTAGTTAGATGCAGATTCTGGTTTCTGCAACCAAATAATGCAAACTGATGCAACCATAGTAAGGAAGCAATGATCCATTCATATTTTACTATAAGGTTGTTATTTTAACAAGTATCAGTATTGAAAATCATTCATTTCCTTTAATGATCTATGAACGAAGATAGTATAGTGTTTGTTACTTTTACATATTAATATAGTGAATTTTATTAATATTCTGAAAGCTATTCTTGAAATGATTTCCATTGTGAGGAAGTGTTAATATGATAATGATTTAGTAGTTACGCATTCAAAATTGAACTGTGTGTAAGTTTTTTAAAATTATTTTTGGTGCTGTTGTTAATTTTATGAGATTTTGAAATGAATATTTCCTAATTTTTTATAAGTATATATCTCTATATTATTATCTCTTATAACCTTGCATTGATTATCATTGAAATTGTCTCTTCTACAGTTTATTTTATATTGTCCCACAACTTTTGAATACTCCATTCTGTTTTGTTTTTCCCCATTCTTTTTCTATTTCTGCATTTGAAGTAATGCAGAAATAGAAATTTCTATTAATCTGTCTTCAGATTCACTCATTTTTTTTCCTTCAGCTACGTCAAGTGTACTGATGAACCTATTAAAGCTACTCTTCATCTCCATAACATTTTTTTTTTTTTTTTGGAGATTAGTATTCCATTTGAATTTTTCTTACTGTTTTCATCATTCTGTTGAACTACGTATCAGATCTTGCACATTGTTTGTTCCATTGGAGTTTGTAACATATTAATCATAGTTATTTCAAATTTCATTAGGTCCAAATCTTATTGAAATCTGGTTCTGATTTTCCCCCTCTTTTAGATTGAGTCTTATGTTATCTTTTTGTGCATCTCATAATATTTTGTTGAAAGCTAGATTGTGTTAATAGGGAATAGATAATGATGCAAATATTTTGAATGCTTAAAGATCATTCCTTTCCTACTGCTGGGCATTGGGTGGATTTGTGTTAATCTAGTCAGAATTTGGGCTAGGTTTGAAGTTTGTTGCCAGGTTTACCCTCAGTGTGCCACAAAATTTAAATTCTTCTAGGGATACCTAGTGTTCAGTTTGTAGGCTGGATTGTCAGAGTTATTTGGTTTTTTCCATTGTCTGCTCACTGAGAGAATTTGTCTCTTTCTACTTTCCCAGCAATATTGTACTGTTATTTAAACTCCGTTTGACATGGTGATGGGAACTGAGGAAAGGAAGTATTCTCTGTTGTGCTGATTAAGCCTCTGTCTATATCAGGCACAGGGAACCTAGGTGTTATATTATGTGACTTTTCAAGTGTTCTTGCCTCCCAACTTGCAATAATGCTAATGCTAGCATATATTTCCTGCTCCTCTCCGAGAGTAGAACTTTTTATCTTTTTCTTCCCCTAGTTGAAATGGATTTCTACCAGTACCATAAGCAGTCTTTTTTGTTTTGTGTTGCTTTGTCTTTTTTTTCCCCCCACCCTCTTCTGTTTGTAGATTAAGGTGTTTATTCCATCACAGAGTTAGATGTGAGTCTAACAATGGCTGCTGCTCCCTTGGCCCAGTCAGCGCCAAGAAGGAGGCTTACTTGGGATTCTCCCTTGTTCTTCCTGTGAGTACCTAGTTGATGTCATGAAGGAAACATCTCCAGAGGGGGTGCCAACTTATTTATATCTGTAGGCTTGAGGGACAGTTTCTTGATCCTATCATCTCAGTTCTCAGATGGGTTAAAGAAAAGTCATTTAAATTTTTCTAGCATTTTGCTGTTTTCTTTGTCTCCAAATTAAAGCAGGAAATCTCATTGTAGTCAAAATTTTTATTTCTCTGTTGAGTAGTTTTTTTGGTTGTTTACTTTCTGTATGGTTATCTTTTTTGTGTATTGCCTATTCATTGTGGGGTCCCTTTTTAAATCTAGGTTATCTATCTTCACTTTTTGATTGTAATAATAACAATATCTTATATATTTTGAATACAGACATTTCATTTGATATACTTATTGTATATCTCCTATCACTCCAGGTTTGCATTTTCACTGTTTTGGTCGTGTATGTTTTCTTTTGTTTTTTGTTTGTTTATTTAGTTTTTTGTGAACAAAGTGGTTAATTTTAATGAAATCTGATTAAGCATTCTTCTTTGTTAAACTTATTTCTCCTATTTAAAATAATTATGTCAAATTCAAACATCCTGAAGATAGTCTCCTATTGTATATTTTATTTTATTTATTTTTTAAAGATTTTATTTATTTATTTGACAGAGACAACAGCGAGAGAGGGAACACAAGCAGGGGGAGTGGGAGAGGGAGAAGAAGACTCCCCACAGAGCAGGGAGCCCGATGCGGGGCTCGATCCCAGGACCCTGGGATCACGACCTGAGCTGAAGGCAAACGCTTAACGACTGAGCCACCCAGGTGCCCCCTATTGTATATTTTAGAAACTTCATTGCTTTACTGTTTGTTTTTGCTCATGATAGATTTGAAGTAGGCTTTCAAAATATGGTGTGAGATAAGGTTTTAGGTTCATCTCCCCCATATGAGTATCTATTTTAATATGCTCTATTATATTTC
Source organism: Phoca vitulina (assembly GCF_004348235.1). NCBI lineage: Eukaryota > Metazoa > Chordata > Mammalia > Carnivora > Phocidae > Phoca > Phoca vitulina. The sequence continues at coordinate 25,891,017 of NW_022589708.1, read as the reverse complement.
AATGTCTCCGTTGTCAAAGATATACTCTTTCTTTTTTTTTTAAGATTTTATTTATTTATTTGTTAGAGAGAGCGTGGGCGAGAGAGAGTGGGCGAGAGTACAAGCAGGGGGAGCTGCAGGCAGAGGGAGAAGCAGGCTCCCTGCTGAGCAAGGAGCCCAATGCAGGGCTCGATCCCAGGGCACTGGGATCATGACCTGAGCCGAAGGCAACCGCTTAACCGACTGAGCCACCCAGGCGTCCCTCCTTTGTCAAAGATAGACATAATTTGCATGTGTTTGTTTCTGATCTCTCTCTTCTATTCTATTTATTTTTGTGTACAATATTCTTACACCAATAAACACTCTTTTTACTATAATACTTCAAAAATACTGTCATAGCTATAGTCAGTATCATTCTTTTATTTTTCTTAACTTTAAAGATTTTAGCTTTTTTAGCTCATCTATAGAATACATCATTTCTGTTAATGTATTTTTTATTTTTGGAATTTCTAGTTAATTTTAAACTGGTTTTCTCAAATTTAGAATACTATATATAAAGAAAGAATACAATTCTCAAATTAATTTTGAGTTAGAAAATTTTGATAATTTCTCTTTATATTGAGTATATTATTAAAAGTTATTAAAGTCTTTTTTCTCCCTCACATTAGTAACAGGACCACCTGTGATTCTGTTTTCATGGTTTGTGTATTATTTCTGATACTTTTTTGTCATTCCATCCTGTTTCTGAACATTACTAGTAATTTTTAATGATATTGAATACTCCATTTGGAAAATTCTGGCTAATATGAACAATGTTATCCTATTAAGAAAGAATTTAATTTTTTGGACTAAATATAGACAGGGCACTTGAGTAGACAAGGCTTATTTTCAAGTTTATCCATGGTTAATCGGGAATAGGCTTAAGGTTTTACCTATTTCTTGTTTACTTTTTGGAATGTAATCGTTTATAGATCTCAACTGTAGGCCTGAATTATTTTCTAGAATCCAGGTTTTTCATAGAACCTGAAACTTCCATATTAAGTATTTGCTTACATTTCCTACCAAAATTTCTATATTTCTTTAAACTTCCTAGAAGCTTCTTTCTGCTTGGTTAATGCACATATCCATGGTTCAGGAAGGGGAAAATGCCTTAAAGTTGACTTGGGATATAATGTTGGACTCACTTCTTGGTAGTTCCCTTTTTCTCTAGGATTTTTGTTAACTTTGAAATCCAAATTCTACCTGCCATAGCCAGTGAGATGCCACAAGCTCTAGCATCTTATTTTCTACTTGACATCTGAGCTTTATGTCTCCCAATTACTAAATGCTCAAAAGGAAAAGAATAATAATCAATGTTGAGTCACCTTATTGTGTTTACCTTTTCCCCAAGATCTCTGTATTTTTTCTTTGGTTATTTGCATCTGATATTTTCTCCACTTGGGACCCTCTTCTCCTAATTGTGAATACATCTTCATTCAGACTCAGCTCCAGTGCTCCCTCTTTAGAAATAACTTATCAGATCACTGAGGCAATAGTATTAATTGCTTACTGCTACCTCATCACTCTTATTTTCCTCATAAAATTTATCACTAACTAAAGTAATTTTTTTCATGTCTTATTTATTTTTTTTACATGTCTATCTCTGACCATGTTAAAATAAACTGAAAGGCAGTTCTTGTCTCGCCTGTTCTCCATAATATTCTCATTGCTTGAAACTCAACTGATACTAAATAAGCATTTTTGTATGTTGAAAGAACTCAAGAGAGAAGTAATCATGTTTTCTGCATCTGTTGCCTCTCTCCTCAGCTTCTCCTGCAGTTTGGTACATTCTGTTTTAGCTGAAATGCACAGATCAGAAGTCAGACAATTCTTTGCACTGCCTGAAGAAATACTAACATGCCCCAGTTATTTGGACATTTGACAATACTTCTCATAATTCATCTGTAAATCAGCATGCAATATATTCTATAATATATGTTTTAAATAATGAAAAAAAAGAACTCACAAAAGGAAGATCAAGCTTAACATTAAAGTAGGAATTCAGTATTAATAATCTCCATAATTTCTAATATGTTGATATTCATTATAAATTCTTAATATAGGATCAGGGTGATTTTTTATGTAAGTATCCATACTTATGTCACAAGTTATTAGAAAATTTAATACTAATTTCTTAGAATAGAATATGTATTTGAAGAGAGAAATTATTTTGTATAGTCAAAATTTAGGTAAATAAATATCCATATGATCCATTCATTTATGTTAAATTGCTTTAAATTCAAAGTGTATATCAGTAGGGAAAGTTTCCCCAACTAAGTTTAATTTTATTCTCATGAAAAAAACAAATAATCAAACACTCTATTTTAGTTGAAACAACTCCAAACACCATTATAGCATTAAATATTTCATCTTTCAATTTATTTTGGTTATACTCTTTAAAAACGCATGTTTTTAAACACTTGAAATTTATTTTGCATTACTTAGATGTTTTCCTAGATTCTTTATACTTGCCATGAAAAATGAACATCATAAAACATCTGTGTACATAATAAAGTAGGGTTTTAAAATAGTCATCTTAGATAAACTTCACTATCACAGCCATTCTCTATAAATTTTTTTTTGAAATATGTGTTAATCAGCTTTACAACTACTAAGAAACAAAAGCTATGTATGCTCAAATACCAAAATATACAAGTGTCTAGATTTAAAGCAAAAACCAAACCTCTGACAGAAAACAATAAAATAATTAAAAATGTGCCTCCTGCTTTTGGAGTATTTTTCATGCATCAGTAAAAATCTTTTCAGCAAAGAAGTAGAATAAAACATAATTAGAAAATAGCAGTCAATTACTCTTGGAAGTATTTCTGTTTATCACCATTAAAATGTTACTAAGCCTAGAGACAAATGGTATGTGAGTGTGCATTTGTCAGATAAGAATTCTGAATAATTAGTGTCCTTAAAGATTAGCATAAATAGCCCAAGGGAGTATTTGAACATAAAATAAGTCAAGAAAGAAAGCGTAAAAAAGAAAGGAAGTAAAATAATACCATTAGGCTAACATATAATAATTTAGAATACTTTTTCTACTTTTCTATTTATTTAAAAAGGAAAACAAACAATTTTGTGTGTGTGGGGGGATACATCCTGTCCTTACTCCACATAACAAAGCTAATACATTTTAATGAGTTTACATTTGTGTATGTATACATATGTAATTTTGAACCAATTGGTTATTTTTAAAAGAAAAATGATCATACCCATTCTAAACATTTTTATTTATTCGCATAACACCATTAATACCATAAGCAAAACAGATTTAAATGATACCAGAAAGCAGCAACTTAATGGCTATTCTGACAAAGCACCAAAATGAACCTTTCAGTTCACTCCCATTCTTCCTTTATGCACCTCTTTTTAACAAGGAATATTTTCCCTCCCTCCTGTAGGGAATATTTTCCATCCTTTATTTTTCAACTCAAAGTAACTCAGGTCTCATTTTGCTGATCGATGTCTACCTTCTTTACCCACTGGTATAGAAATATATCTTTGGTCTTCCCTCTCCTAGAGTTTTTCATTTTCTCTATTTAAGAATAGAGAAACTTGTATTCTCTATTAGAGAATAGAGAAACTATTAACAATAAAGCAACTATTTAAACTTGTATTGTGTCAAAGCCATTAAATTCTACTACTTCCTTATGAAGTTTGTTTAGCTACATTTTTGAAGATTGTCTCCCTTATTTTTCCTATCCATGTGATACAGAGCTATAACCCTGCGTAATTAGAGTTCTAGTTGGAATTAGCAGAAGATCCTTTGCCTAGTTAGAACAGAAAATCAAATTTATTAAAAGGTGTTAGTTCACAAAATTTCCAGGAAAAATAACTCCAGGCTTAAAAGCTCAGAATACTCTCTGATCAAACTAAGGATGGAGTCTTCTGGACAAGTGCCTCTGTCACCCCTACCCAGAGCCAACACTAAATGTGAAGAGTCTGCTAACTCAGGTGACTCCTAGGACCCTACACCACTGATGCCTACAAAGAGAAATGATATTTTTTAAGAAAGAATGCCCTAAGCAACTACCTCTTAGTCTCATGTCCTCATGATTTAATTATCTTTTCAGTGATATTACTTGTGGGAGCTTATTCACACCTCTGTGCCTTAGCACTAAGGTAAAATGAGATCTAGATCTTAATGGAGGTAGTAGGACACATAATGAGGGAAATTTACATTGCACAGTATTTTTAAATTGTTGAACAAAGACAGTTGTTTCTGATGGCCACTAAAAGTCCTTCCATATAAGTTTTGTTTGTTTTTTAAACAGCTTGTCAATTCTGTTTTTTATAAAGGCTGTTTCAGTGAAATAAATATGAAAAGAGGGTAGATTTTTTCAAATCCTTCTTATAGTGGTTATATCCTTTATTAATTACCCATTACTGAAAAACAAAAGCAGTCTATAACTTTTGTCAAATAAAAACATACTGGCAACCACTATTGTATTTTTTGCTTCTATGAGTTTGACTATTTTAGATACAGCATATCAATGGACTCATGTAGTATTTGTGCTTTTGTGACAGGATTTCATTTATCATACTGTTCTTCGGGTTCATCCACATATAGGATTTCCTACTTTTTTTTAAGACTAAATATTTCATTGTATGTATATATCACATTTTCTTTATCCATTTATCTATAGATGGAAACTTGGGTTGTTTCCATATTTTGGTAATTGTGAATAATGCTACAATTAATGTAGGGTTGCAGATATCTCTTCAAGATTTCTTTTCAAAATTTCAATTATTTTGGATTCCCAGAAGTGAGGTTCCTGGGTCATATGGTAGTTCTGTTTTTAATCTTTTTGAGAAATCTCCAAAATGTTTTTCAAAGCAGCTGCACCATTTTATAGTCCCACCAACAGTGTACAAGTCTTCCAATTTCTCCACATCCTCATTGACACTTTTCAGTAACTGGGGTGGGGGGTGGAGGGAGAAAATGAGTTGTTGTTCAATGGGTGTAAAGTTTCAGTTATCCTAGATGAATAAGCTCTAGAGACCTGCTGTAGGACATAGTGTCTACAGTTAACATTACTGTATTGTACACCTAATATTTTGTTAAGAGGGTAGATCTCATGTTGTGTTCTTACCAACAAAAACAAAAACAACAACAAAAAAGTAAAGAGAAAACAAAGGGGTACAAGGAAACTTTCAGAAGTGATGAATACATCTCTAACCCTGATTGTAATGGTGCTATCATGAGTGTCTGCATATGTCCAAACTCATCAAGATGTATACATTAAATATGTGCAGTTTTTATGTATCAATTAAACCTCAATAAAGTCGTTAAAAATCTTTTAACTAGCAAATCAGAACCTAGATAAAAAGGAGATTTTAATTACAAAGACTATTTCAATCAGGAGAATGCTCCCATCTTAGAAATCTGCAGGAATCTCAGAAAAGGGATATAGCTTTCCTTGTATAATGTAGGGAGAGGTAAGCAAAAGTTTTAGCAGAAACTCTTAAGGGAAATTGGGTAAGCAAGAGGAAATGATCAGTGGAGTCTGACAGTAAAAATGTCTCACTATGGTCAGCCTGTTCTCAGGATAAGCTGATAATGGTACCACTTTTTAGTGCTTGTTCAGGCTTGGGGGCAAGTTGATACTTAGAAAGCATAGAAGCCTGGTTAAAGTTTGGTCAAGACAAACCAAAGGATAAGAAATGAGTGGCTGAACATTGGGTCAGTTCCCCTGTTGTTTAAAGACAGACAAAAAGCTGTCCTTAAACATTATGGAGATGACATAAGTCATTTCAGGATTAAGATTGGTACAGTCTTTTTCAGTGATGGGCTGCCCTTCACATTCTTGTTGGTTTTGGAAGACTCGTTATATAATCTATTGAGGATGCTGTTGAACTGACAGCTGTTGGAAGGCCTTAGAAATCAGGTATTTAAAGAGAGGTGTATAAAAAGAGAATAATTACTAAAGTTTGACTAAGGGAATAAAACCAAGAATTGTGGTTTGTGGAGGGAGCCAGTTGAGATGATTCCAAGATATTGTGCTCAAAATGTCTCTGAATGGTAGTGTGAGCATGACAGTGGCGATCTGATGAATTTCCCAGGCCATAGTCTAAATATTTTTGGTGATGGCATAGACACTAGGGAGATTTTGTGGAACATATGTATAGCAGTTGCTTCCATACACTGCACAAGTAACGCTTTGAGAAGCAATAATCATGATTAATGCCAGATGATTGTAGAGAACCTCTTGCTTCAGTTCCTATAGTTCTCTGGCAGTGATGTTGGTGGCATTAGTTAAGACTGTCCACAATCCTGATTATTTGGAAACAGAGTATGGAACATGAAAGAGTTTTGGCAAACTGCTTGAGTGGCCCATATAGCAGCAGCTCCAGGCATTAAACTTACCCTATGTGATCTGCTGAAGCAATCAAATCTTTTAGGTTTCTTCCCAACTGCTTAGCCTCTTGTTCTAAGAGTTCATGAGAACCCGCACTGTCTTTATCAAGGAGCTGGGAGCCATTCCTTTCAAATTAAATCATCAAGGAAGACACAGCCTCAATCTACTCATCTCTGTGGGTGGGTGAGAATCTAATTTAGGTAGGAACCTTGCTCCACATTGTAAAATTACCTCCTATTGTGAAGATGCAAGCAAATTTACTTTTCAATAAAATATCTAGGAAGAAATTTAACCAAAGAGGTAAAAGATTTATACTCTGAAAACTATAAAACATTGGTAAAAAAAATTGAAGATGATGCAAAGAAATGCAAAGACATTCCGTGGGTTGGAAGAACAAATGTTGTTAAAATGTCTATACTGCCCAAAGCAATCTACACATTTAATGCAACCCCTATCAAAATACCAACAGCATTTTTCACAGAACTAGAATGAGCAATCCAAAAATTAGTATGGAATCACAAAAGACCATGAATAACCAAAGCAACCTTTAAAAAGAAAAACAAAACTGGACGTATCCCAATTCCAAACTTCAAGTTATATTACAGAGCAGTAGTAATCTAAATAGTATGGTACTGGCATAAAAATAGACATGTAGATCAAAAGAACAGAATAGAAAACCCAGAAATAAACTGATGATTAAATGGTCAATTAATCTTTGACAAAGCAGGAAAATATCCAATGGCAAAAAGACAATCTCTTCAACACTGGTGTTGGGAAAACTGGATAGCAACATACAAAAAATGATTCTGCACTACTTTTTTTCACCATACACAAAAATAAACTCAAGATGAATTAAAGACCTAAATGTGAGAACTGAAACCATAAAAATCCTAGAAGAGAGCACAGGCAGTAATTTCTCTGACATTGGCTGTAGCAACGTTTTTCTAGATATGTCATCTGAGGCAAGGGAAATAAAAGCAAAAATAAATTATGGAACTATATTAAAAAAAAAACAATTTCTACACAGCAAAGGAAACAATCAACAAAACTGAAAGGCAACCATTAAATTGGAGAAGATATTTGCAAAGGACATATCTGATAAAGAATTAGTATCCAAGGGGCCCCTGGGTGGCTCAATCGGTTATATGTCTGCCTTCGGCTCAGGTCATGATCTTGAGGACCTGGGATCGAGCCCCACATCAAGCTCCCTGCTCAGGTGGGAGTCTGCTTCTCCCTCTCCCTCTGCCCCTCCCCATGCTTGTGCTCTTTGTCTCTGTCAAATAAATGAATAAAATCTTAAAAAAAAAAATTAGTATCCAAAATATATAAACAACTTACAAAACGCAACACCCAAAGAACAAATAATCCAAATAAAAAATGGGTGGAAGACATGAACAAACATTTCTACAAAGGAGACATAAAGATGGACAACAGACACGTGGAAAGATGATCGATATCACTCATCATCAGGGAAATGCAGATCAAAACTACAATGAGTTATAACCTCACACCAGTCAGAATGGTTAAAATAAAAAACACAAACAATAAGTCCTGGTGAGGATGTTGAGTAAAAGGAACCCTCTTGCACTGTTGGTGGAAATTCAAATTGGTGCGGCCACTCTGGAAAACAGTATGGAGATTCCCCACAAAAGTTAAAAATAAAACTACCCTATGACGCAGTAATCATACCACTGGGCATTTTCCAAAACACATACAAAGCACTAATTCAAAGGGATAGGGATACATGCCCTCTTATGTTTATAGCAGCATTATTTACAGTAGCCAAATTATGGAAGCAGCCCAAGTGCCCATCATTAGATGAATGGATAAAGAAGTGGTATACATATGCAATGGGGTATTATTCAGCCATAAAAACAATGACATAAGTCATTTGTAAGGATATTGATGCAGCTAGAGAGTATAATGCTAAGCAAAATAAGTCAGTCAGAGAAAGACAAATACCATATTATTTCACTCGTATGTGGAATTTAAGAAACAAAACAAACAAGCAAAGGAAAGAAAAAAAAGAGAGACAAACCAAGAAACAGACTCTTAACTATAGAGAACAAACAGATGGTTACCAGAGGGGAGGTGGCGGGGGTGGGGGGTGAAATAGGTGATGGGGATTAAAAAATACACTTATGATGAGCACTGAGTAATGTATAGAATTGTTGAATCACTGTATTATACACCTGAAACTAATATAACACTATATGTTTAAAAAGAACAAGTTTACTTTTTCTTTGGGTAAGGCCAGTTTTCTTTGGGGAAGACAAGATGTCAAAAGTTGTCAGATTTGAACACTTGGCTAAATTGGATTATGGGTGGTTGAGAAACTGTACTAGACTATTTAAAATGACAGTATTTTAAAAACTAGATATAGGAGGAAATATTATAAAAACCTTAGCTCTTTTAAAAGTGAGACTTGGTTCTCTTAAATAATCAAGAGTGTCATAAAGCCAGCATAAAACAAAAAAATTTTCTGATCTGACATACAATCTTTGACTTTAAGGAAGTTGACTCAGGAGGTAAAGAAAAGCCATTTACAACCAAGTATTACAAGAAGACCAATAATCCAAGAAAAATCTGCCATTTTAACATAGACAAAATCATATTATATTTTTTTATCAGTATGCTATTATTTCTAAAGCTTCTTCTAAAAAATCCTTTTTAAATCATACAAATAAATGAATATGAATTTTACCCCCAAACTACTCATTTTGACCAAAAGAAAAAAATTCCTATTTCACAAACCTTATATAGCTTTTCATATCTCTTAAGATTTTATCCTCCATATTACCTTTTCTCATTCTAGATCAGCCACTCATTTTACTTTAAGACCACATTATTCTCCTTTTCCTTAGGAAAAACATATTTGGTATACTGTGTATATATAGTTGCTACCCTTTGCTATTATACAATTCCTATGAAATGCATCTGCTTGGGTTATGTATTGCTGCCTTCAATTGCAATAACATGAAATGGCAGATGTATCAAATGCCCTAAAATAATTATATTTCAACTGTTAGGCAGCTGGTGAAGTTGTGGGAGAAATTTTGCACCAGATGCCTTTGGGAACTTAGTTTCGTTATGAAATTTCACGTAAAGCTTTGTTATTTTTTGTACCAGACTGGTAAATAAAGCTGTTTTTTGTTTGGTTTTGTTTATTTTTTCTTTCCTAATTTTTATTCAAAAGCAAACAACTTTCAATTAAATTTATTTTGTATCAGTGTATAATGATCTTAATTAGATAAAGGTGCTTAAGATTAAATATCTTTCAATCATATTTCCATGTAAAAATAAGTCTATTTTATTTATCTACATCTTTTACTCTGATTCTACTTCTTTTCTTGGCAGCACAGTACCTAGCAGGCATTGCTTAATTATTGACATAGAATCCTTCATAGAAGTTCATAGGGAATTTCATCAACTTTTTTGTTGTCTAAGTATTTAGTGAGATTTTTGAAACCAGTAGTAACTTCTAAAAAGATAATAGCATTGATGGAAACTGTATTTAATACAAACGAAAGGACATTTTATTGCTATTTGCAAATATAATAAAGTAATAGTAATGTAAAAGTTGACATAAAGCCTACTAAATGTAGTAAGATATTTACTATATGATCATGTTGGCTATATTTTCTAACAAGGAAAACATCCCCAGGCCTGTTTAGTATTTAAACCAATATGCTTAGCCATAGTGTCTCATCTAGTAAAAGGCATACAACCCCACTTATCTTTAATGGCACCCATTCTACTCTTATAACTTCTGACAACTTTTACTTTTTATAGTTTTCCTAAACTACCAAGAATCTTTTCCAAAGTATGACAAAATGTGAATTTGGCTTCCCTTATATTTATGTTTTAGTTTAAATGTTTCAGATCTAAATTAGATGAGGATTAAATGAACTATTGGATTAATACTGTCATTTATTTTAGCATGAGGTATGCTTTTTAGTCAGCATAACTTCAGTTAAATAGGAATGAATATTAGTTAATATATATAATTTATATTTTAATGTAGCAAGCTGGAAAATATTTGCACCATGTTCAGCTTTTTTTTTTTTCTCTCCTTGAGAATTTTTTTTTTTTTTTTTTTTTTAAGATTTTATTTATTTGACAGAGAGAGGAACAGCCAGAGAGGGAACACAAGCAGGGGGAGTGGGAGAGGGAGAAGCAGGCTTCCCTCCGAGCAGGGATCCCGATGCGGGGCTCGATCCCAGGACCCTGGGATCATGACCTGAGCCAAAGGCAGACACTTAACGACTGAGCCACCCAGGCGCCCCCATGTTCAGCTTTGTTATTATAATGTATATAACCATATTAAATTTTAAACTTTCATTCTCTGTGAGTTTATTAAAACACATGCATATTCTGATAACCGCAAATTCATTTGTTTATCTCTGTGAGTCAAGTGGTGATTTGCTTGTTTTGGCTTACATCCTTATCCCAGATTAAATCCATTTGAGAGCCACAGATGAATGATTAAAAAACAAACACTGAACATATTTAGCAAATCATAGCTGTATTACAAATTTGAGGTAGATGAAAAGAAATTGCAAATGTATTTGGGGTTTTTACAAATAATATATCAAAGTAGTTTTTATTTGCCTGTTTAAATCTGCTTTCCCTTCACGAAGTTATTATGGTGAAACTATGCTTAAATCTTATACTTTTTTTCTACATCTGCAGCTGTCATCCCTCTGTGAAAAATACTTTTCATTCATTATCCGGGTCTATTTGATTGCCATCTAGTAAAACTCTTTGTAAAAGGCAAGATGAAGACTTACTATATTCTTATTATTTCCCAACTTTCAGAGTAAGAAGTTGATGTAAACACTACTTCAATATTGGAAAATTAGATTTTCAACTTTCTTTCTCCTTTTGTAGTATTATTATAGACTCATGGACTTTTTCGAATATTCAGTGTATTTCATACACTTACATCATTTTTTAATATAAAATTTCCACTAGTTAAACTGTATGAGACCTTTAAACTTGGTGACAAGTCCTCATTAGTTTTGCTTCCCGGTACAAGATGTCCCAAACTCACTTGATTCATTTTCTGCCCCAAATCTAGATTGAGTCATTTCTCCAAGGAGGTTGGAGTGTTTCAGATGTTTCCTACTTTTTCTTTTCAATTCAGAAAAAAAAAAAAAAATATATATATATATATATATATACATATATATATCATATATTGAGAATTATTCAGCTGGTTAAAAGAGAGAGTCGCTCAAGTCTTAGTTCACCTACACAGAAAGGACTACATCGCTCTAGAAAGCTGTGATAAGAACTCTAGCACACCAGGGGTCCATGGAACTGACAGCTCTGCTGCTCTAAAACAGCTTCTGGAAGGGTATGACCAACAAGATCAAGCTGCGGTGTCAGAGGTCTGTACCTCTCCACATTTTCACGTTTTCCACTTTTGACATGTAATCAAAATTTAGTGTATTAAGCCATTTGAAATTATTCTTTCCTCATTATGGTTATGGAACCAAGGTAAGGCATAGTTAATGTCATTTGTTTCAGTTTACTTGAAATTTATGTGATCACTTCTTTTGTATTTGACATTTTTGAATGAAAATAGGAAAGCAATTTACATAATCTACATTAAAATTCATATAAGAAGCTATTTGTTAGAAGATTTTTCTAGTAGTCCTGTCTCCTCTACCCCACTTCCTAAGCCTTCCTCAAAGGGATAAATTTGTATTGGCTTCATATTTACTCTGCAAGTGATTCTTTATTTTGTCATCTACAAATACAGATAGTTTTGCTTCCTTCTTTAATACTTACACCTCCAACAGCTGATTTTATCTCATTGCATTGGCTAATGCTTCCAATATATATTATGTTTGATAATAGGAACCATAATTTATGGGATTTTTTTTTTGTTTTTTGTTTGTTTGTTTGTGTTGTTTTTAACACAGTAGAGAAAATATCATCCCATTTAGTGAGATTTTGCTTTGAGGAATATTAAATAATCATTCAATTTTAATTCACTGGAAAGTTTCCTCTGAAATGGATTTGAATATGACCAAAGGTTCTTTCAGGATTTATTAATAGGAATATGCCTTTTCTTCTTTGGCTCCATTATTACAGTTAACCCTTAAACAACACAGGGGTTAGGGGCACTCAAACCTGTGTATTCAAATAACCACATTTAACTTTTGACTCCCTCAAAACTTAACTACTAATAGCCTACTGTTAATGGGAAGCTTTGCTGATAACATAGTCAATTAATACATATTTTGTGTATAATATGTATTCTATACTATAGTCTTACAATAAAGTAAGCTGGAGAAAACAAAACAGTATTAATAAAATCATAAGGAAGAGAAAATACCTTTATAATACTGTACTACATTTATTGAAAGGGAAAAAAAATGGAACATGCAGTTCAGCCCCGTGTTGTTCAAAGGTCAGCTGTATAATAAATAAAATTTCCAATATTAACCAATGCTTGCATTTTGGGGATAAATCCCACTGATACAGAAAACATATTCCACCATTTATGAAGACCTGTATTTAGTTATAGTAATTAAGAATTGAACTATGAGTATATTGGAAAAATATTTAAAAAAATGTTCTTTGTTATTTCATTACCATTTCCTCTTAAATGCTCACTTCTGCTTGTCATTGTTTCCTAAAATGTTCATGTATGTTCACTTCTGCTCACTTAGAGTTAGTCACAGGTCTCCACCTTCACAGGGAGTGGGCAATGTAAGGCACATGTAGATAGTTGATGAGCAACAAGTAGCTCAGTAATAGGTCCTTATGTTTAGCTGCCTGCTTCCCATTTTTTACCACTCATGTTCCTTCAACTCACAATGGTGAGTAACAGGCTAATAAAACTTATTTTCAGTAGAGTCTTCTATTTTATTTGTCATCATCGGCGTGCCAGTGCGGCTTGTCACAACCTCTCTCACACCATTTGACTTGTCCAGGAATGGATCCATTCCAGACTTCATATGTGAAATCAATTCTAAAGCATAATGGCTTCCTTATCCAAATCTCTTTTCTTCTCTTCCTAACAAGACAGAGAGATATGGGGACAAGTAAAAACATAAATAGATGTCAGAGAAAACTAAAAATCACAATTTTAATTTTTTAAAATTTAAGTATAGCTGACACACTAAAAATCACAATTTGCATGTACTCCATTCTAAACTCAGAGTCCATCGAAAGTTAAAGGATGAAGAGAGATTGCAGGGGTTTCACAGCATTGGGAATAAGCTATAAAATTTCAATAAGAGTTCCTCCTCACAAAGATAGTACACTGTCCTGAGTGGGAAGAGCTCAAACATAAAAAGGGTCTAGAAGATCAGATCAACAAGAAAGTCAATGGGAAGGGTGTGGGGGAAAAAAAAAATACAAGGAAACAGTTTGGGTCTAGGTACTATAGAAACGCACATATTTAATATTGTTTGGTATACATATAGATATATAATATTTTTTGTAATGAGTCCCAAACCACAGAAGAATCATAAAATAACAGTAGCATAGTATACTATAAATACTAAGAAAATATAAATATACTAAGCAAAAAGATGATTTTCTCTATCTTGAAAATACAGTTTATTTTTATTTAGAAAAGCTAAAGGAATTTTTGGAGGTAGTCTAAAAGGAAAAGTTAGACTACTGTTAATATGATCATTTTTGTGAATGGGAATATAGTTTTGCTCAAAATCTAAGTACAAATTTGAATTTGGCTTATGGATTTGGGTAAAGATTACTTACCTAGAATGGTTTATATAGAAATTCCTTCAGAATGCCATAGTTTTAGAAATTCACATTAGTATACAGGAACAAATTTCACAGTCAAGAGATTTGAAAACTACCTGGTGTTACTACCAAGACTGCTGACAGTAGATCAAATCAAGTACTTTAGACAAGTGTAAAAATAAATAAATAGATAACAAAATAAATAAATGCCACAAAACCCTGTAGTTATTTTTACATAGCTATTTTTTTTCACTGTCACAAACCATAAATAGATGTATTAGTTAATCCCTGAATATTTTGAGCTTGCTTTCTTCTTCAGGAAAATCTTAAATTAATTTACTACTCTGTGAAACAATGTTAAGATGCAGTTTATGATCTCATTTTCTTAAAAGCAAAGACATTTTAAATTTGAACAGATCCAATTTATCAGTCTTTTCTTTTATAGGAGAGATGTGGTACCCAATTTATAAACACTTTTTTCAACTTTACAGCCATAGAGATACTTTATAATTTTCTATGCCTTTTTCATATTTAGATTAAGGAGGTGGGGTGAGTTTATAGTTTCATTCCAAATGAGGAAGCATCATTTTTTTCAGCTTTAATGAAGTAAAATTGACCAAAAAATGGTATGTGTTTAAAGTGTAAAACTCGATGTTTTCATATATGTATACATTATGAAATGACCACCAAAATCAGGTTAATTAACATATCTGTCACCTCACATAGTTACCTTTTCTTTCTTTTTCCCTCTCCTTTGTTCTCTCCTTCTTCTTTTCTCCTTCCCTCCCTACCACTTTCCTTTTCTTTCCTTTTCTTTTTTTTCTTTTCTTTTCTTTTCTTAATTTCTTTCCCATCCTGTCCTGTCCTTTCCTGTGCTTTGCTGTCCTTTCTTTCCCCGTCCTTCCCCTCCCTTTGCCTTCCCTCCCCTCTTACTACTGTTCCCCTCCTCCCCTCCCCTTCCTGCCCTTCTTTCTTGGTGAGAATGCTCAAAATCTACCCTCTTAGCAAATTTCAGTGCAGTACATTAGATCTCCAGAATTTATTCATCATGTATAACCCAAACTTTGTGTGCTTTGACCATTATCTTACCATGTAAAATCTTGCAGCCCCTGGCAAATAGCATTTTACTCTCTCTCTGAGTTAGACTATTTTATATTACACATGAAGTGAGTGTGATTACACATGATTACACATGAAATAAGTCTGGCTTATTTCACTCAGCAGAATGTCCTCTAGATTCATTTACATTGTAGCAAATTACAGGATTTTCTCCATCTTTATGGCTGAATAATATTCCACACAGACACCCCATTTTCTTTATACATATTTCTGGTGATGAACATTTAAATTTTTACCATATCATGGCTAATGTGAATAAGCAGAAATAAAAATGGAAGTCCAGATATGCCTTCAAGATCTGATTTCAGATCCTTGTTGGGCTCCCTGCTCAGTGGGGAGTCTGCTTCTCCCTCTCCCTCTGCCCCTCCCCAAAAGTGGGATTGCTGAATCATATGGTGGTTCTATTTCTAATTTTTTTGAAGAACCTCCATACTGTTTTCCAAGTGGTTACACCAATTTGCATTCCCATCAACAGTTCACCAGGGTTCCCTTTTCTTCATATCTTCCCAAACACTTGATATTTCTTTTTCTTTCTGATAATAGCCATCCTAAGAGGTATGAAGTAATATCTTATTATTCTTATGGTTTGCAGTTTCCTGATGATTACTGATGTTGAATGCCTTTTCATATTCACATTGTACAATGTGTGCATTCTTTGGAGAAATGTTTATTCAGGTCCTCTGCCCATTTTTCAATTAAGTTATTTGTTTTTTGACAATTGAGTTGTATGGGTTCCTTATCTATTTTGGATATTAACCCCTTATCAAACAGATGGTTTGCAAATATTTTCTCCTGTTCTCTAGGTTGTCTTATCACTTTCTTGATTATTTCCTTTGCTCTGCAGAAGCTTTTTAGATTACTACAGTCCCAATTATATATTTACATTTTTGTTCCCTGTGTTTTTGGTGTCATAAACAAGAAATCATTGCCAAAGCAATGCCAAGATTTTTCTTATGTTCTCTTTCAGTAGTTTTATGGTATTAGGTCTTATGTTTACGTCTGCACTCCATTTTTAGTTGTTTTTTTTCGATACAGTGTAAGATAAGCATTCAGTTTCATTCTTTTGCTTGTGTATATCCAGCTTTCCCTATGCCATTTTTTGAAGAGATTGTCTTTTCTTTGTTGTGCATTCTTGATACCCTGTCAAAGATTAATTGACTTTATATGCATGGGTTTACTTTTGGGCTCTCTGTTCTGTTTTATTGGTCTATGTGTCTATCCTTATGCTAGTACTACACTGTTTTAATTACTATAGCTTCATAATATATTTTGAAATCATGAAGTGTCAAGTTTGGCCAGCAAACCCTGAGATGGTGAATGAAAATTTACTCCAGACAGCTTAGTAGGAAAAAGGAGAGGGCCTGGGGACCAGATGCTCTAGTGGCGAAAGGCCCTGAGCCAAGCTTGTCTCCACTTTTATTGTGAGTTTTATTGGTACACCAAGTGCAAGAGCAAAACAAGAAGGAGTGTGTAGCTTTAATGATCAGGACAATAATACATGTGGCAGAGTGTGATGGGGGCAAGCAGTGCTTGTGACGTGCATGCAAGGCAAGGAGTTCGAGAAGTATGTGACCACCACAGGTGCCTGTTTTTCTTCAAAATTTACACATTTACTCCCTAGATGAGAACCTTGAACCACAGTAAGAATCTGGCCACTTTCATCCAAGAAACTTCAAAGGAGGCCAGCATTCTGGGCACTCCTCCTTTGCTTTTCAATTAGTCTCCTCCAGAGAGGCATATGCAAGTCAGATTTTATCTATCCAGGCACTGTGAATCCCCACAATGAAAAGTGATGCCTCCAGATTTATTCTTGTCAAGATTGTTTTGACTCTTTGTGGTATTTTGCTCCATATGAATTTTAGGATTTTTTTTTGTCTCTAAATGCCATTGAGATTTTGATGGGGATTTCATTGAACCTGTAGATTACTTTAAGTAGAATGGACATTTTAACAATATTAAATCTTCAACGCAATGAACAGGGGATATCTTTCCATTAACCTGTGTCTTTTTAAATTTCTTCTATCAATGTTTTTTTTTGTTTTTTTATTTTATTATTTTATTTTTATCAACATATAATGTATTATTTGTTTCAGGGGTACAGGTCTGTGATTCATCAGTCTTACAAAATTCACAGCACTCACCTTAGCACATACCCTCCCCAATGTCCATCACCCAGCCACCCCATCCCTCCCACCCCTGCTCCACTCTAGCAACCCTGTTTGTTTCCTGAGATTAAGAGTCTCTTATAGTTTGTCTCCCTCTCTGGTTTCGAAACGTCTTGTTTCATTTTTTCCTGTCTTCCCCTATGATCCTCTGCCTTGTTTCTCAAATTCCACATATCAGTATTTTATGATTTTTAGTGTACAGGTTTTTCACTTTGGTTAAGTTTATCCCTATTTTACTATAGTAAAATATCCTGAGACTGTACTGAATTATTTTATTAGTTCTAGTAGTTTTTTGTTGTTAAATCTTTATTTTTAATTTTGGCAATTTTCAAATGTTATTAATAAGATTCTCTTTCTTAAATACTTAGATATACAAAAACGCATTACCACCATCAACAGGGAAAAAATGCTTTCAGAAATTCTAAAGAATATTTATCAAAATAAATTATCTAATTTATTTATCTGTGTCTTTCAACCACCTACCTATTTGAATGTAAAGATGCCAATTTTTAAATTGAAAAATTTCAAATTATATATTAAAATTATATATCACATTCTATAATTTATAGAAAATTTTACTTAAAGCTTTCATTTGCATAATGTGACTATTTTAAATAATATTTCAAAATATTTAAATATGCAATGACAAGTGAAAATATTTTCCTAAAATCACCAATTTTATTGATTAACAATTCATTTTATTATCAATAGTAAATTGATAGTAAACTACCAAGTTTAAGACACTCTAGCTTAAAAGGTCAAATTCATTAAATTTGTTAAAATTTAATGAATATTAAAACTGAAAATCTAAATCAGCAGTTAGCATAATTGTGTACAATATAACGATAAAAATGCAGAGAACAACTTCACCCAACTTCAGTATACTTAAAAAAAAAAATCGCTGCTTATCCTCTCTTTCTTTTGTTGAAACAACTGTGCAGGACAAGTAATATTTTGTATTTTTTTCGTAAGAGTAGTAACAAATATCCGTATAATTTTATTTCATGTTAAAGACTTGGTTTAAATCTATTAATTAATTAAAAAGTTAATTAAATCACTAAATACTGAATTCATTAAATGCAAGGGAGCTCATAATGCATGAAGTTGTTATTCTGTGTCATTTATAAAGAAAATTAGGGGTGCCTGGGTGGTTCAGTTGGTTAAGCCTCCGACTCTTGCTTTCAGTGCAGGTGGTGATCTCAGGGTCCTGGGATCAGAGCCCCGCATTGGTCTCAGTTCTCTACAGGGAGTCATTTGAGAATTCCCTCTCTTGAGCCTTTCCCTCAGGCCCTCCCCTCCTCTCTCTCTCAAATAAATAAATAAATCTTAAAAAAAGACTACTTTTGCTTTCTCATTACCATTTACATATTTTTTAGCATTTAATGTGCCAATATCAGAAGGAATTATAAGTTGCTTTAAAATATCTGATAATGATGTTTCTAGAAAGTTTCTAGAATTTTAACTTATAAATAAAATCAATTAAAGGTGAAAATCACAATTCAGATTTGTTGTATAGTTTCCATATAAATGTGAATGCATTACTTGAAGTTGTAAATACTTTTGACAAAAAAATGCCTAGAAATGGAACAGTAATGAATGCTATTCAGATGAAATGAAACAATGCCTATCACTTGCTAAATAAGGCAATACATACATATATACAGACATACATATATAATCTCACGCAGGATGATATATGATTTATGCATTTTTTTACTTACTATCTTATGATGACCTTGGGAATATGAAATTTTTAATAAATACTAAATAAAATACCCATTATTCCTGTTCACTGACATTTTACCCTCTCTGTTATTGGTCATGAAACTATAGGATACATTCACTAGCTTTTTCTATTGCTAGGAAAGATTTTGGTCACTTTAGCAGTATTAATTATTTCTCCTATATGGAGTTTTAGATGATACAAACAAATATGTTCGGAATCTGATAAGAGAATGAGATAATTGAATGTGCATTATCCTACATACTTGGTGTTTGGAGTCTATCAAGAATCAGCTTTTACAATTTTCCAAGTTACCTAATTTCCAAACTCTTCTTTTTCATATTTGCTTGAAAATCTGTTGATTTTTTTTTACTTTATTCCTTTTAGCACTTTGCTAAACATAACCAATACAAACCAATAGCCACTATAAGCCTTTTCTCCTAGAATTGCTCAGTATGTGTGATCTGTTTCCAAAATCATTACATTTGATGGTTTATCAAGAGTTTTGCCAGTGCATAAAATTAAATACTTATTTTCCAGCTTAAAGTATTCATTTAAAAAAAAAAGTATTCATTTTTTCCCCTATCACCTGACTGGGAGGCCAATATTTTAAGTATTTCTTATAAAAGCACTCACCAGGGATATCTATCTGCATATTTTCCAGCTTAAAGTATTCATTTTAAAAAAAAGTATTCATTTTTTCCCCTATCACCTGACTGGGAGGCCAATATTTTAAGTATTTCTTATAAAAGCACTCACCAGGGATATCTATCTGCATATGTATACCACCTGATATTTAGGATATAGTAGAGAATTTGGGAACTAAACTCTCAATGATTCACCACAACAAAGATTTATTTTTTAACTCACTTCTTATGTGCTGCATAGTTCAGCAGCCTTTTGTCTACAGAGTTGCTGAAGTACCCTGGTTGACAGGGCCTCTAAAATATGTAGCTATATCATGTAGAAAATAATTTCTCTGTAGTCACTATGACAGTTGAGCAAACTAGCTGTTGTTTCTGGAACAAGTTCTGAAATGCATCTGCAGGAAATCATACACTCCACTTATCAGTTCTACGGGCACAATTAGTTGTATGGGCAACTAATTTCAAGATAAGGAGAAATACAGAGGAATGAATGCACATTGTATGAACAGTACATGTCTCTGCCACTTGAACCTTAGCTTAAAATCCACATGAAGGGAATAATACTGTTGAGTTTGAAGAAGTCACTAGAGGATTTCTCTGGAGATAATTGTCAGAGTGTTATAAAAAGCACTGATTTGACTAATGCATTACAACTATGTGTGAAGAACTATGATTTGTAAGAAAAAAAAAATTCACAGACATGTGTCTTTTGGATTTGGGGAACAGAAAGGACTGGCATTTGACTGATGGCAGAAAAATAAAGCTGAGAAGCTTTGGTTATTGACTAAAGTTTTCAAAATAGAAAGAAAGAAAGTCATTATGAAAAGTGAAATGTACCTTCATTAAATGAGAAGACCAAGGATTAGGAGAGTTTCAAATTGGTACATGTACAAAGTTGTTTTTTGTTTGTTTGTTTACATTATCATGTTCTATTCTTCTAAGAAAATGTCCATTTTCTAAATTTTCAAATTTATTTGCTTAGACTTATATGTATTATCTCTCATAGGTCACTTTGACCAGTGCAGTTTCCATTTTTCATTCCAATATTAGATATTTATTCATAAGAAAAAATGTCTAAATGGGAATAAATCATATGCATTGTGTGAGATGTCAGTAATTTGACTTGGGAAATATTTGTGTAGATAGTGTTTTTGAAAGATCAATTTATGGTCCCCTAAAAATTGATGAGAATTAATTCAAGGTACCTGTTTTCCAAAATTCTATACTTAAAATATTTTGTTACTAAATACTGAATTGATAAATTCATTTTTTGTTCCTCAAAAATGATACATTTGATTTCAATTTTATTAAAACACTGTTTTTAATTAATTTTAATGCATGTATTTATGTATACCACCTGATAAATAACTGAGCGTGTGTTATTTCATTACTGATTTTAATTGCTTTAGAATCTATTATATGATTTTTTCAAGGCTGTTCAAAACTATGTATATAGCATCACTTTTGTTTGTTAAATGTATTGTTTTTAGCTTGAAAATAAGTTTATACAGTTAGATTTCAATCTTAACCATTTTTTAAAATTTTGTAAGTTTTTAGTCTTAAAATTCCTTGTACACATCGTGTCTTCTGATTGGGCCAATTTAAGGGCATAGAAGTGTTTTCACTCATCATGTGTCATTTTATTTATAACCAGACTCTTAAGGCTGTGGCAGCACACTAGGTGGCATTAATAAAGCATGTGGTGGAGCAATGTATTTGTTTTCACAGGCTGAAATCAATTCACCTTGAAAGCACTGCTCATATAGGATGAATAACTCTGGAGATAAGAAGATCTATCCTATTAGCAATGAAAAAATAGCCTCAGAGAGTTATAAATTTAAAAGCAAGTGTGTTTGTTGGAATTCAGTACATCTATACATCTTAAACTGGTCCAGCCATTAGTATTATTAGATGGAGAGTAAGATTCTTTTAGTGCCAGAGAAGCAACCTGGCATTGCCTGACACTAGTGCAAGAGAAGTCCAGGTCCGTCAGAACACTGAAGGAATGACGTATGAAATTAGAATCATAGGGACTAAAATACAAAAAAAAAAAAAAAAAAGTTTGCCATTCAGAAATAAGCAACTCATAAATTTGATGCAATGAAAAGAATTTTCTCTCTAAGGAAATAAGTATACAGAGTGTTATTTGGAGCATTCGAGTGTTTTTTTTTTTTTTTTTCTCCTTTCACAGTCTGAATAGAGTCATGAAGAAAATATCAAGATAGTCAGCACTATCTTGAATATTTCAGCTGGAATGTTACTGTGTCAACATGTATAGATGGTCTTTTCTCTAAACAAATGTCATCATTTTCTAGATTCCTTTCCCACTTTTGATTATTTCCCCAAAGGCATAGCATACCTTGGAGATTTTGTGTGTCTGGTTCTAGACCACCTCAATAAAGTGGATGTTGCAAGAAAGTGAGTAATACAAGTTTTTTTGTTTCCCAATGCATATAAAAGTTTATGCTTACACAATACTGTAGTCTATTAAGTGTACAACAGCACTCTGTCAAAAAACAATATACATACCTTAAAATACTTTATTGCTAAAAAATGCTAACCATCACCTAAGCTTTCAGTGACTCATAATCTCTGATCACAGATTACCATAAAAAAATATAACAATGAAAAAGTTTGAGGATGCCTAGGTGGCTCAGTCGTTAGTTAAGCATCTGCCTTCAGCTCAGGTCATGATCCCAGGGTCCTGGGATAGAGTCCCACGTTGGGCTCCCTGCTCAACAGGGAGTCTGCTTCTCCCTCTCCCTTTGCCTCTCCCCCTGCTTTTGCGCTCACTCTCTCTCTCTCTCTCTGACAAATAAATAAATAAAATCTTAAAAAAAAAAAAACAATGAAAAAGTTTGAAATATTGCAAGAACTACTAAAATGTGACATAGAGGCGCAAAGTGAGCAAATGCCATTGGAAAAATGGTGCTGATAGACTTGCTTGGTGCAAGGCTGCCACAAACCTTCAATTTGTAAAAAATGCAGTATCTGTGAAGTTTAATAAAGCGAAGTGCAATAAAATGAGGTGATATAATATTAGAAATAATGCCTGTAATGTGATCTTAGAAATAAATCAAATTTGGGGCAGCTGGGTGACTCAGTCAGTTACGTGTCTGACTTGATTTTGACTCAGCTCATGATCTCAGGGTCTTGACACAGCCTGGTGTGGGGCTCTGTACTCAGCAGGGAGTCTGCTTCTCTCCCTTACTGGGCACTTGTGATGAGCCCTGGGTGTAGTATGTAAGTGTTACATCACTAAATTCTACACCTGAAACCAATATTACCCTATTTGTTAACTAACTAGAATTAAATAAAAACTTGAAATCAAAAATTTTAAAAATTTAAAAATAAACATATATATGAACATATATATTGTTTTCCTATTTTCAACTTAATCTATATCTACTCTCTTATTATATTTTGTTTTATTCTTCCTGCTTGAAATCTATTCGTTCCGGTTATTTGAAGAATTTGATGTTTAGGCTGTTGATGGTAAATTTTTCTGCTAAAATATGTGTTTAATGCTCTAAATTTTCTTCTCAGTGACACTTCAGTAACAATGCACTGATTTTGATGTTTTATGTTTCTTTTTTTAAGTAAATCACATTTTTCAAATTTTCTTGCAATTTACTGTTTGACACATGAATTATCTACTAGTATATTGTTTAATCTCTAAGTATTTGGGTATTTTTGAGATATTCTGTAATTGATGTCTAGTTTCATTCTATTATGTCTGAGATATATTTTGTATGATTTATATTCTTTTAAATTTGTTTAGATACTAAGGTGTTTGCCCAGGAATGTGGTGTATCTTGTTGACTGTCCCATGTACACCTGGAAGGAATGCTTTTTTTGATGTCATTAGATAGTATTCCATAGAGGTCAGTCAGGTCAGGTTGGGTGGTAGTGCTTTTAAGCCTCACTGATTGCCTTGTAACATTATTGAAAAGTAATTGAGAGGGAGTATTAGATTTCCAACTATAATTGTGTTTAAGTTTCCTTTCAGATATCAGTTTCTACCTCGTGTGTTTTGAAGTTATACTGCAAAATTTGTATTCCTTTAGGATTATTTCGTCTTCTTATAGAATTGACTGCTTTCTCATAATGTAATATCCCTGTTTAGTCCTGATGATCTTCCTTGTTCTGAGGTCTGTTTTGTCTCAAATTAGTATAGCCATCTAGCTTTTAGAGTTTGCATGCTACATCCCTTTTCATATCTTTATCGTAAACTCATTTTATGTCCTGCTACTTAAATGGATTTCTTTAAAGAAGGTCCTACAATTTTATCTAATGGGACAGTTATTGTCTTTTAAATGGTGTTTTTAAATTGCTTACATTTAAAGTGATTATAGGTATGGTTAGATTATAATCTGACATCTTGTTATCAGTTTTCTTTTCCTTTTATATTTTATTACATTTTTCTTCTTATTCTGCCTTTCCTTATTTTAATTGAATCTTTCTTAGGATTCTACATTTTCTTGCCTGTATCTTTATCATTATTACCTTTTCAAAGCTTGTTTAAACTATATTTTACAATACTGAATATAAAATAATAAGTATAAATTCATTTATTTCTGCTTCATGTGTAAGGTACTTATAACAAGATATCCTTATTTTTCCCTACAATCTCATGTCATTTTTGCTTTTACATACATTATAAACACCCAATACATTTTTACTATTATTGCTTTTAATATCCAGTTATCTTTTAGATATTAGAGCAAGAAAAGTAAAGAGAATATCCCCTTCTTTTATGCCATTTCTGATGTTGTTCATTCCATTCTTTTTTTAAGTTTTTATTTAAATTCCGGTTAGTTAACATACAGTGCAATATTAGCTTCAGGTGTACAATATAGTTATTCAACATTTCCATACAACACCTGGGTCTTATCACAGTAAGTGCACTCCTTAATTCCCATCACCTATTTAACCCATTCCCCTACCCACCTCCCCTGTGGTAACCATCAGTTTGTTCTCTACAGTTAAGAGTCTGTTTCTTGGTTTGCCTCTCTCTCTCTTTTTTTCCCTTTGCTTGTCTGTTTTGTTTCTTAAATTCCACATATGAATGAAATCAGATGTTATTTGTCGTTCTCTGACTTATTTCATTTAACATAATACTGTCTAGCTCCGTCCATGTCAATATCACTTCTTCTTTATCCATTCATCAGTCAGTGGACTCTTGGGATGTTTTCATAGTCTGGCTATTATAGAAAATGCTGCTATAAACAATGGGGTGCATCTGTCCCTTTGAATTATTATTTTTGTATTCTTTGAGTGAATACCAAACAGTGCAATTGCTGGATTATAAGATAGTTCTATTTCTAACCTTTTGAGGAACATCCATACTGTTTTCTACAGTGGCTACACCAGTTTTCATTCCCACCAACAATGCAAAAGGGTTCCCCTTTCTCCATGTCTTCGTCAACATCTGTTGTTTCTTTAGCCAATAACCTGCTGTTGATTTTAGCTATTGTGACTGGTGTGAGGTGATATCTCATTGTAGTTTTGATTTTGTATTTCCCTGATGATGAGTGATGTTAAGCATCTTTTCATGTGTCTGTTGGCCATCTGGATATCTTTGGAGAAATGTCTGTTCATGTCTTTTTCCCACTTTTTAATTGGATTATTCATTTTTTGGGTGTTGAGTTTTATAAGTTTATAGATTTTTCCTTTATCAAATATCTTCTCCCATTCTGTAGGTTGCCTTCCAGTTTTGTTGATTGCTTCCTTTGCTGCATAGAAGCTTTTTATTTTGATGGAGTCAAAATAAAGGATATCATTGCTGTGGAAGTCTACTACTGGGGGGGGATTCTTAAGAAATGATCCAGTGTCATTCTTCTGCGTGTTGTCCAGTTTTCCCAACACCTTCTGTTGAGGAAAGTTTATTTTTCCTATTGAATATTCTTTCCTGCTTTGTCAAAGATTAATTGACCATATAGTTGTGGGTTCATTTCTGGGTTTTCTGTTCTGTCTGTTTTTGTCCAGTACCATGCTGTTTTGATCTACTACAGCTTTGTAATATAACTTGAAGTCTGGAATTGTGATGCCTCCAGCTTTGCTTTTCTTTTTCAAGATTGCTTTGGCTATTAGGGTCTTTTGTGGTTCCATACAAATTTTAGGATTGTTTGTTCTAGCTCCATGCATTTCTTTTTCAAGATTTCAGTTTCTGACCTTTAAGATAATCCTGTTGTCTGGAGAACTTTTTAGCATTTTGCGGAGCAAGTATTCAGGCATTTAATTCCCTCAATCTTGTTCATCTAAGAAAGTCTTTATTTTTCCTTTACTTGTGAAGAATATTTTTACTGGCAATGGAATACCAAGTTGGCATAGTTTCTCCTTTTAATACTTTAAAGATGCCACTTTCCTCTGTTCTTGTTCATGTGATTTCTAATGAGAAGTTGAGTATAATTCTAACCTTTGTTTCTCCATAGGTAGACTTTCTTCCCTTTTGTTGTCTTTGAGATTTTCTCTTTAACTGTGATTTCAGCAGTTTGGATATGATATGCCTACGTGTGTGCGCACACCTGTGCATGTGTGTGTATGTGTGTGTGTGTGTGTGTGTGTGTGTGTGTGTGTGTGTGTTGGACTATAGCCTTTGTGTTTTTGAGCTTTCTTGGATTTGTGTCTTGGTCTTTGACATGAATATAGGATGTAATCAACTGTTATCAATTCACAAATCTTCTGTACCATTCTTTATATCTTCTCTGTCTTGAATTTCAGTTGCATGTATTCTGCAGTGTTTGATATTTTCCCATAACTTTTGGCTGTTCTGTTCTGTTTTTATGGTGTGTGTGTGTGTGTGTGTGTGTGTGTGTGTGTGTGTGTGTTTTACTTTGTTTTCTGTTTTAGAAGAGTAATTTCTCTTGATGTATCATCAGGTTCACTGATTTTTTTCTTGATTGTGTCTAGTCTACTAATTGACCCATGAAACACATTTTTCATTTATGTTACTCTGTTTTTAATTCGTAACATCCCATTTGATTCTTTCTTAAAGTTTCTATTTTCACCTGATATCCATCTGATCTTGTATATCGTATTTCTTTTCTATTAAAGCCTTTAACATATTAGCCATCATTATTTTCAATTTCTTTTCTGATAATTCCAACATATGAGTCATTTTTTTTCTGGTTCTAATTATTTCTTGCCTTTAGACTCCATTTTTGTCTTTGCCTTATGATAAGCCTAATATTTTACTTTATTATAATTATTTTAGGAAAGCTGTGAATGTTTATGACACAGGAGATACTGAGGTCAACATATGGACTGCTAGGAGAAGAACATGAGTTTTCTTCATGGGTGTTCTTCTTGGCTTTTAGTGTTGGGATTTTGTTAATCTATTTAGGAGATTGGATGTGTTTAAATATCATTGCTGTGGTTACCAGAAGTGAAGTTTATTGTTAAAATGGACACCAGAGGATTTAAATTCCTCTGGTAAAACATTGTTTTCATCTACCACTTGACTCTGCATCTTCCCTTTGTGCTTCTTCTCAGTGAGAATCAGTCTCTTGAGCACTTCCTACTCTATCCCCTACTATTTTTACACAAGGCATGTTAGTATCATTAAAATGGAGTAGCAGAGGGGAAAGTTCTCTGATTTTCTCCTTTAACTTTTCACAGAGACATGTACTGCAACCTGTTTCAACATTGTAGCTTTCATAAGAATTCCCCCCCAATAGTAGACATCCTTTGTTCCCTTCCTGATTTTTCTCCTTGCTGCTGTGTGTGTTCACCAGTGTCCTTAGGCTAAGGTTTTGCCGGCCTTCTGCTTATACCCAGATAGTTAAGGCTTTGTTACCTAGGAGATAGAGGCACATGGTCTAGGCAGAAATTCAGTCTCTCTTCCCTTCCATCAGCTGTGGGTGAGATTTCAACCAGTTTCCTCCAAATACAGGCTTTGATGAATATCCCCTGTATATTAAATCTTTTCTTTAATGAGAGAGAGAGAAATTGGTGTGAACACATTTTATATGTGATTTCTTTTCCCCTCTCCCAGCCATCACCATAGAGGTGGCTTTCTGTGGATTTTTTTGATCCTCCCCTTGACAGCCTGTTAGAGTTTCTAGGGAAAGAGTTTGCAAGATGACAAGAACTGCCCTATGACTCTGGTCTCCCAGAGCTTCACGTGTCCACAATAGCTAACACTCATAATGACCCATAAGTAATTCATTTAAAAAAAAAATCTAGTTTAATTTCCCTGCTGGCTTCCATGACTTCTGGTTGGGTATGCCGCTGAGTAAATGCTTGGGCCCTATTTTTGCCTATATGTACCTGTGTCTAAATTCTGGGGTAGCAGAAGTTTCTGTGACATCATCTTTTTCTAATGCATTGAAGCAAATCATTGATTTTTTAACTAACCTATTTTTTTTTTTTTTCTTTTTGTTGTTAGGCTCAGAGAAACTTCTTTCCAGCTTACCAGTTCTCCAGGTAAAAATCAGAAGTCAGATTTTTCACTCATTGAAGAATTAATGATTTTATCATAAAAAAACAATGAGAGTTCCCAAAAATCTTTTATCAACTTAGTGTCATGATGATATTTGTGTGTTTCAAACATGTCTCTAGGTGCAGCTTGTGAAGGTATTTGAGTCAATTATAGACATCAGAAGTTTACATATGAGAGAATTGGAATGGTCAGGTTGAGAGATGTTGGTGGTTTGGAAGGAATAATAGTGGAAAGAATATATTTGGAATAATAAATATATATTGAAAAGATTTATGATATATTTTGGAAATATAATTTAAAAAATCTTTCTGGTAGATTGTCTATGGAGAATGAAGGAGAATGGGATGATAAAGAGTTCTCACAATTTTCTGTGTCTAAATTGATAGTATTTGCAAAGATAGTAAGACTAGAGAATTAGTCTTGGGATACAGGATATGATTAGTTCTTTTACAAAATATTTTAGGGTTGCTTGCTTCCATACAGAAGATAAAATTATATTGGGCGCCTGGGTGGCTCAGTTGGTTAAGCGACTGCCTTCGGCTCAGGTCATGATCCTGGAGTCCCTGGATCGAGTCCCGCATTGGGCTCCCTGCTCGGCAGGGAGCCTGCTTCTCCCTCTGACCCTCCCCCTTCTCATGTGCTCTCTCTCTCATTCTCTCTGTCTCAAATAAATAAATAAAATCTTTAAAAAAAAAAAAAAAGAAGATAAAATTATATTTTTCTAATCCTTGGTTGAAGCCAGCAGAGGTGATATTTCCAAACTAGGTATTTAATTGCCAGTGGGAAGCACTCTAGAGCTCTCTTTTCACTGGAACTGCTATTAGTCAAGTTTAAGTTTGTGGCTGCTCTGTGAATCTAGATTCCATAGTAACTATGATTTACAGTACCGTCTCCTGACCCTCAGTGTACAAGTATTGTGAGAAAGAAATCAGAGTTTGTCATTTTAAGCTGCTGAAATTAATGATGTTTCCCCCTGTAATAGCATAACCTAATCTATGCTGACTTGTCAAGGGGAAAAGTCAATAGTTTAGATTTGAACATTTTAATTTTGAGTTATGGAAATATCTGTCTTGCAATTGGATAACTGAGTGCAAAGATTAGAACAGAGGCATGAGTTGGAAACAAATTAGAAAATCATCTGCATGTAGAAGATATTTAATACCATGAGAAGAGGGATGTTGCCTAATTAAAGTTTAGAAAGACAAGAGGCAGGATCTTCAAATATCTAAGAATCCATATGTAAAGACAAAAGGTATCCAATAAGATGATAAAGTTCAAATTATATTTTGATGGTCTAGAGGATGAGAACAGGGAGTATTTTAGAAAGGTGGGAACAGCCAATGAATGCATGTTTTGCTGAAAATGTCAAAAAAGTAAGAATTAAATATATCACTTGAATTTAATAGCATTAGTTACCTTATAGAAAGTAGTTTTAGGGACAAAGGAATAAGCAAAATGAAATAAGAAAAAGGTGAGAAATTCCATTTTTTTATCATTCTCTGACATCAACCATGTTAGACACTAATGAATATATATATATATATTTATATTATATTTCTATGTACAAGTACATTTATATTTATATCACATATATGTGTGTAAATTTACATATGTACATATAGGTACACCCAAATGTGTACATTCCTGTGTACACATAAACTTACATACATAAGAAAACTATTGACTTATTTTTTTTCATAATTGCATATTTTCCTATATTCTTTGTACAAATACGTGGAGATTTGAATTTCTATGCCCAAGTGGGAATATATAATATAAATATACATACAAATTTTTAGGAATTAGATCTCATCATTTAAAAGCCATTTCTTTTACAATATGCTTTATTTTACATTAATTTTCGTTGATTTTTGAATTGATTACTTTTAGATTTTATCATTGAATTCTGTCTCAATTCCACTTACTTCCTATTCTACCTTAATACAATATATAATTCATATTTGGATGTGAGTATTATCTCCTCTCTTTCTGTCATATCATATGTCTCTCTAGGTTGATCACTTAGTTCATGGTGCAGATTTTCTAATTTCCACATATTTGCAGGTAGCAGCATTGCTAAAGTTTATTCCAGTACATAACAAGCATTTCCTGTATTCCCATTTACTATATATTCTCTTCACTTTCATGTAAGCTCTCAACTGCAGTGTTCTAATGTCTACAGTTCTACTGACAGTCTGTTTAAAGCAATGTACGGCTTTACTACTGCTTCCCCTCTTAAAGTTCTTCCAGCCTCCACTCACTGCCTTGTCCCAAAGCCACTCATTTTAGGCAGCAGCCTGTTTCATGGTAATAAAATCTGCATCTATTATCTGCATTGTTGTCTATTGATGCACAGTGGCTTTTAACAACAAATATTTATTATCTCACATTTTCTTTGGGTCGGGGATACAGAAGTGACTTAGTTGGGTGTCTCTGACTCAAGAGCTAGCAGGAAGTAGAAGTCAAGCTGTCAACTGCAGGTTTATCTGAAAGTTTGATTGCTGAGGGATAACAAGCTCATTCACATAGTCATTGACAGGCCTTGTTCCTTTGCCACACAGTTCTCTCCAAAGTGCTAGTTCACAACACAGTATCCCTCAGGGTGAGTAATTGAAGAGAGACTGAGAGAGTGAGCACAGTCAAGATAAAACTGCAGCCTTTTATAACCTAATCTTGGTAGTAACACCCCATTACTTCTGTCATATTATATTCATTAGAAGCAAGTCACTAAGTCCAGTCAGTACTCAAGGGGACGGGATTAAATGAAGTTGTGAATACCAGTAGATAGAAAGCACTGGGGGCTATTTTAGAAGCTGCTTATGACAAAAAGATATTTCAAATCATACAGATACTCTTTATATCAGGAGTATTTAACTGAACAGTATTTAAACTGAACAGTTTCTACCATGGTGAGTTCAATTGTATGACTATACTATGTACCATGTAGTAAAGCATATTTCCATGAAGTTTTAAGTAGAATTGATCCAAGTCATTACAATCATCAAAAAAATCTATTGATTTCCTAGGTAGTAGCCACTTCACTTGGCTTAATATAATTTGCTAATTTAGTTCATGAACAAACTAATATTATTTTTCCATCAGACTTCTGGTAAAATATATAAAAAACATTTTTCAGTCTATTTTGATATCTTTAAATATATTGCTTGAGGTTGACAGGGTCATTGATTATTACTATTTGGGTGTGACCCTCCTCTACACATTCTGCAATTTATCAAGCATGTTGATGAGACTACCATGTGAGATGGTGCCAAAAGGTCTTAGTAAAATACAGATTTGTTAGATTTTTTTCTTTCCTCTTATCTAAGAAACCTGTCATCCTGTCATCATGCATGAGCAATGCTTTCAATTTGAACAAATTTGAGATAGGAAGAACAAATATGCTGCCAGTAGCCATACTTTATAAAAGCTTGACTAATGCTTAATGCTGAATATAGTGGAAGGATTGCTGACATGAACTATTTTCACCTTGTGGAATTTAATTCTTCTTCTACTTTTTTTTTTTTTTTTTTTCTCCTTAGTGGAGATTGAGAATGAAATCTTCACCCATAGCATTCAAAATTTACAGTTCCCTAAGCAAAAGGTGTTGACCATAAATTTTTTCCTCATTACGTTTTCTGTTCCAATATCTTGGTCACTTACATCTATGAATTCATTATGCCTTCAGTATGACGCATATTGGTGTTCTTGTTTGACAGCTATCGCTGACAGATGAGGACATTGTGGAGACCATTCAAGGGCCTATGCCCTTGGGTGAGGCTGAGGTAGATGGCTTGCAGCATGTGCTAACTAGTTTATATTTCTATTGAAGACCATGGAAGTAATCACTAACGTATTTTCATAAATATCCCATTTTCCACCATTGTAATGGACAAGCCAGTAACTAATATAACACAGACTAATTCTTCAGCAGAACATCTAACAAGTAAAGAAAAGAAAAAACAAAATAAACAAAATGACATTCCAAGTTTTTAATTCTTCCATCTTCACTCAAGTTAGATAACTTAGCAAATAAGACAGAAGAGTCTCTGCATTGCTAAAAGTCTCATCAGAAAGTTTATCTGAAAATAGTATTGGCAATACACAGTAATACATAGTCTGGAGACACTACTAGAACAAAATTAGATAAGTTCCTTTATTAAAATATGTACTTAAGATAATGTTTATTTTTTTAAAGTTATGAAAAAAATTATTATCTCAGGAAAGCATGAGCCTTTTTATGGATGGCTTATTTTTTTAGATTTTATATAGATTTATCATATCTCAATAATCCTTTTCTTTAAAACATACTTATTTAATACTTTTGCAGTTATCAGTGCAGTTATTTATAGACCTTCCTTGACTTATGGTACTATCAGATACATTTTAAACCTACTTTTGTTTTTATGCTACCATTTTCCTAACAAAATTTTTCATTATAGTTAGAATTATTCCAATAATTAATTGCTATGCTTAAATAAATATCTATGTTTGCTGTACATGTATGAATAGCACATGATCTTTTATTAGTTTGCAGTATCGCTGGGAAAAGAACCATCCATAGTCTCTAAACTACCAGAGGATTAGCTACAAATCGTGAGTGATGAATTCTATTTTTATGAAGTTTTATTAAAACAATGACTGTGGTTTCATAATTTCTTTGCCCAATTTCTTGTCTAAAAGTAAACATGTAAATAGAAGAGGTAATATGTTGAAAAATGTTAATAGTGGCTTTAAAGAAAATTTTAAAGAGTGGCTTGTAAATAAACAAAGAACATATAACATAACTAAAAGTAAGTATCCTTGCCAAAAGGTTGTTTATTGTTACAGGTAACAGCAATTTTATGTATGTTAATAGAAGAGATATTATTTTATTATAAATATTTTTTTTTTTTTTTTTGCTTAGCATCAGCTGTGAGTTACACAAAATACTATTAAGTTAAAATTTACACTTAATATAATTAAAATGAGAATTAACATACCCCAAATTCTCTAAAGAACTGGGATCTGGAGGGGCACCTGGGTGGCTCAGTTGATTAAGTGTCTGACTCTTGATTTCAGCTCAAGTCATGATTTCAGGGTCATGGGATCAAGTTCCTTGTCAGGCTCTGCACTCAGTGTGGAGTCTGCTTGGGATTCTCTCTCTCCCTCTTCCTCTGCCCCTCCCCCAGCTCTCTCTAAAATAAATAAAATCTTAAAAAAAAAGAATTGGAATTTGGAGATAGAAGATATATCTATTACATATTTTAGAAAATATATTCGATGAAAATGCTGTTTACATAAGGAGGGCTAGTAATAAAATTACATCAACTGAGGCTCTATTTACATAGGAAAAATAAAGTTCAAATAAAACAAAGCAAATCATTTTTAATCAAGTAGAAGAAACAAACCAGAATGAGGAAGTTCATTACAATTCAGTGGCTTTTAACTCTTTCACTAGGACCTAGGATTTGAACCTCAAATTTAACTTCCTTGATCCCGTCATTTAGAAGTTCACATTGCAGATTGGTTAAGGTTTTCATGGTGAATATTGTCAAATCTGGAGCTTGAAATGATGGGAACAGTCAATAACTGGTTATTCTTGGTTCTCATTGGAATCAATATCCTTTCTATCACTATTAATAATATAGTAAAAACTAACTATGGTCAAAGTTTTAAAAAGATAATCCATTACTTCTGCTATCTTTACTGATAAAAATTGTGAGGAAGTTTTTATGAAAGAAATGTTTCCTTTTCTCAGTAGAATCTACTATCTGATATCTATAATGAACAGAATAAAATTGAGCTTTTGAAAACATTGGTCACCTTGAAAAGTTTTATAAAATATACAGTTACACACCAAAAACTACTAGATTTAAGAAAAACTGATTCTAAAAATGTGTTTAATGAAACTCAATGGAAAACTAAATTTCACCCGACAGATGATTAATGTCTTTGAAATGATTTGTATTATAGTCCATTATTAACTAAATAACATGGTATTCACTTTGTGTTTATAATATGACATAGGAAAGCATGACTTTCATAACTTAGAGAAATAGTAACAGAGAGATACCCTGTTCCCAAACCACACAGGTTTTAACTTATTTTCTTGATTTAATGAAGAGGGTCATTTTAAAGAAAATAAGAAGCTGAACAATTCTCCACTATGCTTGATATAGTTAGTAGAGCTGCTTGGTAATTTTAAAGAATAGCTAAGTCACATACATCCCCCAAGAAAATATTTCTAAGAAAAGCCAAACAGGATAAAGTTAATTGATGTATTTTAATACAAAATACAAAACAAAGTGAGAAAGACATTAAATATGCTCAAAATATATCCTTAAAAAATATAGAGTAGATTCTGCATGATTGCTTAACAGCCCTCAATAGTATTAAAAATCCTGTTTTTAATAGACAGTTTCCAGTATTATACATTTTATGATTGATAACATAAAACAGGCTAAAAGCTAGACATTAATAAAACACATATTTATAAGAAAACACTAACGTATATAGATACTATTATTAAGATTACTTATATAAATACTTAAAATGTATTGGAAAGTCATACTATAAACAAATAAGCTTAGAGAATACATTTGTGCATGTGTTAACTAAATTCTCTGTAATATACTGCCTATAACATTTAAAAGGTCTATAATAATCATTAAGAAAAAGACACACTAATAGAAAAATGAGTGATATGCAAAAATAAATGATCAATACATATATGAAAAGTTGGTCTCATTAGTAGTGAAGATAACACATTCTACATAAGTTATGATATTGGCAATTTTTTTTATATCCCCAGGACTTATTTTATAACTGGAAATTCATAACTTTTGGCCCCCTTCACCCATTTTTTAAAATTTTAATTCAGTTAATTAACATACAATGTATTATTGGTTTCAGAGCTACAGATCTGTGATTCATCAGATTTCTATAATACCCAGTGCTGATTATATCACATGCCCTCCTTAATGTCCATCACCCAGTTACCCCATCCCTTCGCTCCCTCCCCTCCAGCAACCCTCAGTTTGTTTCCTGTGATTAAGAGTCTCTTATGGTTTGTCCCCCTCTCTGGTTTCATCTTGTTTTATTTTTTCCTCTCTTCCCCTATGTTCCTCTGTTTTGTTTCTTAAATTCCACATATCAGTGAGATCATAGGATAATTGGCAATTCATAAAAAAAAAATTCTCTCCCTCTCTCTTCTTCTCTTATCTGTCTGTCTCTCCATCCACCCAATTTTCAGGCAGTTTCTAATGCTAATGAATATGGAGATGAAGTGGGAAATGTATTCTCATAGACTCCTACTAGAAATAAGAATAGTAACAAGCTTTTTAGAAAGCCATCTGGAAATGACTATTAAAACATATAATTTGGCATCTTTGTCTTGTATTTTATTTCTTAGTTATAAAAACATTTGTATATAAGTATATTTAGTATAAACTATCGTATCAATTTAGCTTAATCTCATTAGGTATTAGTTATT
Source organism: Phoca vitulina (assembly GCF_004348235.1). NCBI lineage: Eukaryota > Metazoa > Chordata > Mammalia > Carnivora > Phocidae > Phoca > Phoca vitulina. The sequence goes on along the minus strand of NW_022589708.1, from coordinate 25,855,341 downwards.
TGACTACAGATAGCATGTGCATGTTTAAAGAAGACAGGATGTTTTGGAATTCTTCACATTCTCTGAGGATGATTTAAAATGAAAATTCAAATTTGTCATGTTAAAATTTCATAAGGAGAAAAACTAAAATCATGTGTTTACAGCATCCATTATGACATCTTTAACCTAAATTATTATTTTATAGTGTGAAGAAACAAGAAAATGTTGGGAAAATTAAGCTTCCCAAAAGACATTTTGTCCTTAAAAATCAAAATCTAAACTTCAAGCCAAAAAATTCCAAAGCCAAAATAGAATTATTTTAAAATATAGCCCATAATATGTTTTATATAAAGTAAACCTAAAAATTTATACAAAAAGCTTGCAAAAAGGATAGTTATAGAATATTTTTATAATTTGTTCAAGTCATTAATATTGGGAATAAAAGATCCTATGGAAAAATTATTTTTCAAGAAAAATTTCTTTATCATAATGATTAATGACATTAATAAATTGCTACCTCTAAAAAAAGTAATTCTGGTATTCAGACATCCAAACATTTAAATGTTTACATCACAATAGACAAAATGGTCTATTAAAACATGACTCTATATTTGTTACTATGTGGTTTTAATCTCTGGCACAGTATAGTGAATCTACCTAAAGACATTTATAGAATGCAAAGTTAGTAAACAACAATTCCATGCAGTTGTCTTTGACAATTCCAGGAACACAGTTGAAGATAAGTGTGATTTAGGAATGTGAATGTATGATCATTTACTAAATTACTTTATTTACTTACTTATTTTTAGAAAATAATTTTACTACAAAGGATTGTAGTAGAATTATTGGTATTAAGAATAAAGAAATTGATTTTTGTAATTAATTTTCTTCAGCCATAATTAAGACATAAGATATAAACACATTTTCAAACTACATGATTTTACAAGATGTTCCAATGAGAGAAGAGTATACATTTCAAAAGTCTTCTTCAGCACTGTTATACGCAACTAATGAATCGTTGAACAATAAAAAAAAAAAAAAAAAAACTTCTTCAGCAACAAAAGAAACTTTAATACTGAGCTATTTGATTAACAATACCCATATAATAGGACATATTAACAACGAATGGTCACTTTCAACAACAGTTTGTTGTTTGGTAACTGCAAAAAATTAACCAAGCACGTTGCCTTGAAAATACAATAATTTTGAGTTCTGTTTGCTATAGGGTCCTTATATCATTCTACTCTGGACAGAATGCTGTAACTGGTATGCAGCTATTCAGTGGTGATATTAAAAGTATTTAATATTACATGCAGAAATGGCCCCAATAATAAGAAAAGGGCCATAGTGCTAAATCAAATCAGTTATGAGGTCTTGAGGAATCATGGGTAAGAACTCAAAGTTAGGGAAAATCGAGGGTTTTTCAACTCAAGGTAAGAAGTATTTTCACTATTTTAAAAATGGAAGAGTCAACAGAATTCCAACTTGAACATTAATTTTGCAAACCTGAGACTACAAAAGAAATTATTTTATTCTGAAATCCAATTGTATTGATATTGCTACAGTTCTAAGTCTGAGATTTAAAGGGAAATTTTCACTCAAGTGAAAGTCGAAGAATTTCTCATCTTTATAATATTAGAAACATAAGTATACAGGAGGGTAAAAATTTTAAATCTTTTTAATGTACACATTAAAATAAGCTTCATTTTTTAAATTTCATGATCAAAATTATATGAACTTTGTCAACATAATTTTTAATTCAGAAGTTGTATGAAATGTATGAAATGTGTCTTTAACTTACAGTCCTATCCAGAGCAGCTGCAGTATCCCCTCATAACAAAATTAGCCAAAAATATCTTTCCAATCTCCCATAAGCTGATATTTGTCTACCAAGTACTGATTACTTCTCCATCAGTGTAGGAGCTAGCAGTGCTAAGAAATTAATATTCCTGTGACATAATGCCCCAAATTTTAAAATTAAAAAAAAATAATTAATATTTTTAATAAAATTCAGATATAGTCATCTGCCTCAGCCGTTTATTCTCTGATTTATGCCCCAGCCTCTGCTGAAATTAAAAATCAGTCATTTGCTTATTTGCAATATACTATGTATATTTTGGGCACCCTTATTTTCCCATGATGTATTTTTAAGAAACTGAATCAAAATATAGAGAAATATATAAAATACAACCTACTTTTAAATTAAAAAATGACAGTAATCCCAAATGTGCATGTGTGTGTGTATATATATGCATACAACACACACACACGCACATGCATACACGAGAGCCATGGAGATGTACTGACCTTATGTCTCTTAAGGAGAGAATCTGCTGAGAGGACTGTATTTAGCTGACAACATCCAGTATCTGCACTCTCAGCATCTTACTGCAGTGTTTGTGCTTTGGCCACAATCTCCCTAGGCTGCCCCAGTCAGTGTCTCAGTATATACCATGATTGGGGTTCTTCTTACAGGCTATTTTCTCTTGGCCTCTCATAGGGTTTTCTCAGAGCTGCCTTTCAACCTGAGACTCTGTCCAGTCCTCCATCCTCCTACCTCTCTTTTCACAGATATCAGTGCAATGTTGTGGTTTGGAGGCTCTGCCTGCCTACTCTTTCACTCTTGCACCCTCTCTCTTTTATGATTTATGGCATTCCCAATCCCTGCACTTCCTCCACAATTTATCATTTTCTTCCTTCTGCTTACTTTGTTTTTCTATTGCTCTTCCTTTTCTAGGTTCTTGATTTGGAAGCTTAGAGTATTTATTTGAGGGTTTTTTGTTACTTTGCTTTAATGTATGTATTGAATGCTATAAATGTCCATATCATCATTGCTTTAATTATGTAGTATGTTCCCCAAATTTTAGTATCTTATGTTCTTATTTTCATTTGCTCTAATGTGTTTTTAATTTCCTTTGAGACTTCCTTTCTGATCCCTGGATTATTTATAACTGTGCTAGTTTTCAATTATTTGGAGATTATCATATGATCTGTTACTGATTTTTAGTTTGATTCAATTGTGCTTGGAAAACACATTTTATGTTCTTGGTTCCTTTACATTTGTTCATTTGTTTGTTTTATGGTTTAGGGCATCGTCTATCCTGGTACGTGTTATGGGATGACTTGAAAAAGTATATATTTTCTTGTTGTTGGATGGAGTATTCTATACATGCCAGTTAGATCCTATTGGTTGATACTTTTGTTGAGTTCTTATATGTTCTTGTTAATTGTATTATGTAATGAACTGATTATAATTAATTGTTCTAGCAGTTATTGAGAGATGCATGTTAATCAATTTTTTATTATAGATTTGTTTATTTCTCCTCCTTTTAGCCCTATCAGCTTTTGCTTCTTTTATATCTCCTCCTTCTTCTCACAAAGCTTTCTGATCCATTTATTAAAATTTACTAAGCATATTGATTCACATTGAGTTCATTGATAATAGGTGCTACTTGCATTCAAAGACTGAAACACTCTAGAAAAATAATTTTATTTTAGCAAAGTTAAAATCTGTTTATTAATATTTATGGTGATTTTTGGTGTGCATATGCATAAAATAATATGCTGTTTTATTAAATGTTTGTGAAAATTAAAAAAAAGTTTGATTGAATATATTGAAGACTTGAAAATTATTTCAGGAAATAGGATCCAGAATCATTTAGAGGAATAATTTAAATCTTTAAAGAACAATTAAATTAAAACATACAAATGGGAGTGTAGGGAAATATGCCTACTAGGCACACTAGGAGTGTGATTGTCAGATCACATGATAAGACTATGTTTAGCTTAATAGAAACTGTCAAGCTGTCTTCCAAAGTTTTAGAACTTTTTGTCTTCCCAGTAGCAATTAATGAGAGTTCCTGTTGCTCAACATAGTCTCTAGCAGTTATATTCTCAGAGGTTTTGTTTTGTTTTGTTTTTAAATTTCAGCCATTCTAATATGTGTGTAGTTGCATCTCATAGCTGTTTTAGTTGACAATGTCCTAATCATAAATGATGATGAGTACCTTTTCTTATGCTTACTTGTCACCTGTCTATCTTATTTGGTGAAGTGTGTGTTCAGATCTTTTGCACACTTTTAAATTTAGCTGTTTGTTATTTTAGCACTATATTATAGTTTTAAGAGTCCTTTACCACATATGAGCCAAAATTCTTCCAAAAGAATTAAGTCATATAAGCAGGGAAATACAATGTTTTCAAGGAGACATAGACAACATGACAGAGTAAGTAAATCTCGAGCTGATAAAGGAAGAGTGAAAGTCACGTGTGAAAAGGAGGCTGAGATCTGGTGCTGACAGTGTGGGCAGAGTTGCTCAGGTATCAAGGAGCATGGACTATTAGAGGTGTTAAAAAAAATCCTATGTGTCTAAAACATACGGAATGATGACAAACAAGGATGCAGTGTTTTGCAAGGGTCAGGTTTTGCTGTGTTTTTGTTTATTTAGGAATAATGAATAGAGGATCAACATGATCAAATTTGTTCTGTAAAATGAATTTACCATCTCCAATTTTAACACTTACTGGATTAAATAAAGTATGGATGCAGGAAGATTAGTTGCGGAATTATTGCAGTTGCCCAAGTATGACATGATGGTAGGGTGGCCTAGGTTATTGTAAAAGGTAAAGTCAGCAAGACAGACCTGTATATTGTCTGTATAGAAGAATGAAAGTTTTCTCTTCAGGGCTGGTGGAATGTGATGGCAGATCTTGAAATTCATTGTTAACTGGAAACATTGGAGAAGCACCAAAAGCAGTGGCAGTTGATGAATTATGCTGTGGACCAGCAAATTGGGGGCAGGTTATACTAGAAGAATATGGTATGAAGGACTCCCAAGAAAAGAGTTGTTCAGAGAAGAAACCATAGCCAGTTGTGCCATGTGCTGCATAGTGGGCATATGGAATAATTTTTATCAGCTAGATTCAGAAATGCTTTATACGCTGTTAGTCATGTCAAGAGGAGTCTGAGTGTTGAGAGTATTAAACAACAGGTACTCAACAATTATGTTTAAAATTGACTATGGCTATGATTGTGTGTGTGAGTATATGGGTGTGTGGTTTTTGCAATTTTATTTTGCATTACAGAGATATTTTCTAGATATTGAATCCTGAGTTTGTTGAGAAGCTGCAACCCAAACTGGGATATTTCTAAGAAAGTTACACCGAGCAGAGACACTTGCAGACTGAAGCACATTGATTGAGGTTGTAAAACATTAGCCCAAAACTCTTCTACAGGGTACTTAGTCCTAACAGATACGTGCTGCTACAGGCGAGATTCAAGGATTTCTCTAACACCTCTGGTCTATTTCTTATAAGACAAGATAACTGTATGACTTTTTTGGACTCTTTTTCCAATTCCACAATGTAAACCTTCCTCTAAAATTAGCATTAGAAAGAGAAAAGAACCAAAAAAAAAAAAAAATTAATGAGACCTCAAAGAAAAGATAACAATTGCCCTGATACACCTTAAATCACCAGCCAGAAATTTAGATGAATTGTCCTTATCTTGGTCTCTGTTCTTTCTCAATAGTGAAAGATCTAGGAAGCAATAGGAAGGAAACCTTGAACTCCCCCACAGAAGGCAAGAATCATCTCTAAGTGTAGTTACCCTGTGTTAATTCTGAACAGAACTTGTTTTTGTATCAAGTAATATTTTTCTGTGACCTTATAGTTGTTCGAGAGTTGGTAATAAAGAACTTAGGAAAAATGCTATCATTGTGCACAAGGAGAAGGAACTTTATGCCTGGATCAGAAACACACCATATGCACTAAAATAATTTAATTTTCCCGATTCTTTGCTTGCTATATATCCAACATTTTTTTTTCATTTAAACAGTAAATCTTCTGAAGTTTTTCACTGATCTCCTCAGTGCTATTGTTTTTGAAAAAGTATTTTTTTTAAATAAATGCTCAATAAAGTTCTACAAGGCATTTAGTGTAATGGAATACTGTTAATGGGCATTATTGAATGTGGCCATAAAATTTCATCACTCTGTGTTGCCATGCCTCATCTAAATTTAGGAGCCATTTATATGGGATCCAGAAGCAGTTGGTGTTCCATTCTTGACATATTAATATGACTCTGGACAAATCAAGCTTGAAATATGTTAATACAAATTATATTCCCCACAGTGATGTCTTGCTGCTTTTGTCACTATTATTTCTCAGGCCTCTCCAGCACACAAAACACCATTGTGATATATTGGACAATGAATATCAAGAGCAGTCAATATTCATGCAACACTCAAAAGAAAATGCTGAAAAGGACAAGCAATATGTGAATCTTGCGAATACTGTAGTATATATAGTATATTATATAGACTTAAAAAATGTGTTATACTAACAAAACATTGGGTATATATTACATATATATATTATATTAGTGTATAGAATTCCTCTGGGTGAGTTAGCAAAAGTAACAACTTCTGGATGTATGAAATAGGAAAAAACAAAAACAAAACCGCATCTTCTTTGAGCAGATTAATCAGAAAAGGGCATCCTACTTAGCAGGTGAGCTTGGGTTGGTGAGCCTTTGCAGTGGTATGGTAGTTAAATTTCTCAAAACTACCCCTAATATTGCAAAATTGGTAAAGCTGTGGAATACTAAAAGTGGCAAACTGTTCCTATTATAAATTTATCTCTATAGGGTTTGTTTGTTTGTTTGTTGGGTTTTTTTTTCGGTTAATCATGCAATGTTGACTCACCAAGAGCAAAATTTGTAAGTGGACAGTCAAGAGTTTTCATATTTATTGTAATTTATAAGAGAGATTATGAAATGCAACTACTTAGCAAAATCCAACTGAATTAATAACCACGCTTGCCTTGTATTATGAAAAACTCAATTTATTGTCAAAATATAGAATGTATTTTAATGAACTGAGAGAAGTTATTTGAATTTGAAATTTCTACTGATAAAGTAGTTTCTCATAATAGAATATAAGCTGTCTGCTTTATTAAATAAACTTTTTAAAACTAATTTTCAGTCTGTGAAGTTTCAAATTATGCATTAAATCAATGAAATTGTAAATCCAGAATATTTTTACATTTTATGGAAAATAGATTTAACTGAATATTTTAACTTTAAAGAGCAAAATAAATGAATGTCACCAGAAATTATCCCAATATAATTCATAAATGTTTGGATTTGTGGGAGTAATTGGTTTTTAATAAAACTTTGATAGAAAATCTCTCTTCTTCTATGTAATGAAACACCAGGTAACAATGGCTATTTGACACATAATAAAATAACTGTTTATTTTTTTCTATTAATTTGAACTTGAAAGATAAAGTCCTTTTTTGGAGTTGGAAAAATAAGAGTCTTTTTAATTAAAAGCCAGCTGTATTTATTTTCCCAAATATTGATTCATAGCCATTTTAAACCTAATTGAGGGACATGTCTATATTAAGTGCTAAAAGTTATAATTTCTTTAATAATATCTTCTATGGAGATGACATGGTCATTGGGCACATTGTGTGTTTTTCCTACACTGATGGAACAACCTAGAGTGCTTTAGCTGTCCCATGGAAAAAATATACTTCTCCACAGGATATCAAGGGAACATTAGATACCTGCATGTAGGCCCATCATCCCATGTATTCCAGCCTGCTTCCTGTCATCGCCACTGGTTTTAGTCAAGAATTTGCATGATACTGTTGTAATATATAAGACCCAAAGTGGTCACTCTTCTACGCATTTCAACATAAAAGTTAAAAACTTCATGTAGAGGTTGTAAAAATTTCATGTGATAAATTATAGAAATCTTAATAATGATAATATTTAATAATAATAATACGATTAGGGCAGATTGATGTGGGTTTGATTGGCCTCCAGTTTTCCCTTAAATCTTTCTCCTTGGTTTGGTTTAGTAGAGTGATTTACATGGGCAGTGAACAGAGTTCGCACTCTTTTTGTTAAAATTAAAGATAATCAGAGAAAACCCATATTTCTTTTTGGTAGACAAAACATATCTAACACCTTCCTTGCACGGATTCTATTCAGTATGTTCTCTAGTAACATAAAATTATGCTCAGGAATTGCTAGTGTATTTTTTTGAATGTTTCTCTTGTTGCTGGCCACTTGGTAAATGGACTATTTGTGCCATGGACTGAGCTATTATTTGCAGGGTATAGGAAATGCTGGGCTTCTGGTTGTTAGTGGTGAGTCCTGTGCCCCAGCCTCAGTTCTTGAGTCCAGCGAACAAGGAATTCAGAACCAAACTTTTAAGCAAACAAGCATTTAATAGTGGTCAAACTGAAAGTACACTCTCAAGGGTGGACAGTGGGAAGGCCCAGAGTTGACAACTGCACCAGGAGTCAGGGTTGTCTTATTTTTTATATTTGCATGGGTTATGGGTCATAGCTAGGGTGCTCTCTGAGTTTGGCTCCAGTCATCTAAAGGACTCCTGGGAAGGGGGAGTTTTTTGGCCCTATGTGATCCTTATGGGAACTACCATGGCAGTTCAAAGTAAATGTATTACAATAAAACTGTAGGTTACTTTAGGGCAGTGGTTATAGGGAAGAGCACAAGCATGTTCCCCAGGGTTTTCCCTAGCTATCTGAGTTGCAGAGGTGGTTGGTGGTTTCTTTCTTTTTCAATGGTTGGCCTTTTCCATTCCCTGCTCATATCTAGCTAACTGACTGCTCTATCATAGTCAGGTGGAAAAGGTGAGAAGCTGTAGGTTAGGTGCCTATGAGATACATTTGGGAAGTGAGGCTAAAGAGTCATGTTACAGAGTTGAGAGAGAGAGATGTCTAAATATATTTGCTGTAATAATTTTATCATTTGTTTTGATTTTAAATGATACATTATATGACAAAGTGGTTAATTTTCTTACATCTACTCTTAATTTACTAAAAACTTAGATGATTCACCACAACCTAAAAGATAAAATCTGGTTACATTTTAGGCTACTATATTAGTTGAATTATAATTTCGAGAACAGAGAAGTTAGTCTTATGGTTCTCTGTTTAGTTCAATCTATACATGGATTCTCTTCAGTTCCCAATGCAGTTACATACCAGTGTATGTTTAAAAGATTTCAAAAAGAATTTTCATATATTCATAAGCTACCAAATTATGAACTATGAAGAATAATTATATATTTCTCATTGGATAGAGAAATTTAGAGTGTAAGCAAGGACAGAAAAGAAATTTCACTCATATACAAAAGCAGTCATGTAGATATAGAGGGCAGACAAGAACAAATGAGTAAAATAACTGGAATATACATAAAGTAAAGTATATTTGTACTTTCTTAGATGTTTTCCTAGCAGGATTCCTGTCTTAATGAAATCAAGTTTGGTCTTGTGCTGACTCTTTATTTCAGTTTTGACTTAACTTGACTCGGAAACAAGGCTGTGAAGAAAAGTTGTCTTCTCAAACTCCAACAAGCACATCCTAGAGTCTGCCAAGTACAGAATTATGTGATTTCACTCTAATATCCAATACCATGTCCCATTGTTGTTGTAAACCTTTTTAGAAAAGAAACCGTAAAGGCTACAATTATACTTGAACAACACTTGATTTAAATAAGGGCTGTGCAAGACTATTGAATCTCAGATCTGTACCTCTGAAACAAATAATGCAATATATGTTAAGAAAGAAAAAAAAAAGAAGAAGAATGTAGCAGGAGGGGAAGAATGAAGGGGGGGAAATCGGAGGGGTAGACGAACCATGAGAGACGATGGACTCTGAAAAACAAACTGAGGGTTCTAGAGGGGAGGGGGTTGGGAGGATGGGTTAACCTGGTGATGGATATTGAGGAGGGCACATTCTGCATGGAGCACTGGGTGTTATGCACAAACAATGAATCATGGAACACTATATCTAAAACTAATGATGTAATGTATGGGGATTAACATAACAATAAAAAAATTAAAAATAAATAAATAAATAAGGGCTGCATCACTGCTTTCTTACTTTTTCTTTACTATGTCAGTATCATTTGCGTCAGGCCTTTGCATTGCTCTTCTCTCTGCCTGAATGCTTGTCCTCTTTTAATTCAAATGTTTGGTTCTTTCTCAGAAGCCCCCCTAACCTCTACCCCATCCATAAAATTGTATCATATTACTTTGCTATATTTTATTCACATGTAGCCATCTGAAATATTTTGTTAATTTGTCTATTTATTTATAATATATCTCCAAGATTGGATGCAAACTCTGAGGACCTCATATTGTTCATTCACTGCTCTAAAGCCCAGAACAGTGCCCTGGAAATGGGAAGTGCTCAAAATTATTGGTTGAATGAAGAAAACTCAACCCATATAATAATCAAAATAAAACCAATTATTTAAAAAATGTTTAAAGAAGACAACTTCAGTGATACAAACTTTATTTAATACTCCATGAAGTGGACAATCTCCTTTCAGAGAACTGCAAAACGGGGCAGAAGGCAGGGTAAAGAACAAAGAACAAGGAAGATATAAATAGAAAATATCTAATTGTCTGGGGCCACATAATCAACGTTGTTTGGGATGAGAAGGCCCAAAGTTGGTGTTTTGGGATTGGCTGACTGGATATACTGTGTTTCTGGTCAAGGGACATGAAAGTTATCTTTTGGTTTTCTGAGTTGGCACCCCAGGCAGGACCAAGTCCATCTTAGGCCTAGAAAGTTATTTCATCACCAATATAATCAGTTATAGTAAAATTGCTTTGAAGAGTAGTTTTTATCACAGTATTCTCAGGCACTACAATCATATCACAATAAATTGTTGGCTTCTTGGAGCATCTGCTAGAATGTGACATAGAAATCTTAATAGTAAACAAACACACACATATATACATAACTAAATATCCTAGGTCTACAAACTTATCTTTACTTATAAAAGCTTATTCTGTGAGAGAAATGTTGTAACTTTTCTAGTATTTCAACTAGGACTTGTTACACCAAATACCTATGAAGGGAAATGTCTCAATAAATGAGAGGCATTGTTATCACACAATCTTTCAAGAGTGAGAATAAAGCAAGCTATTCATGTTAAACCAATATCAAATTATCTTCACCAAATCTCTTTGGCTAATATTTCTGTGTATGTCTGAAAGAAACTATTCAAGGTCTTTTCATAAAGTTTCCTTTTTCTGAAAGTAGATATACATTTTTAAAGAGAAAGTTATTTCAAATTCAAACAGAAAATTAACTAATTCACTTCTTCTTTGTGTATTGAGAGCTTACTGAGATCAAGGCACTATGCAAATTCTATAATATCAATCCTTTTCTTAAAATATATTGGTATTTTTTTCATTTTCTTAGGGCTAAAGTTTAAACATATTAGCAAAATGTAAAAGACTATTAATATCACACTTGCTTACCTTTTCTCTTCATCACTTGGCATACTCACCCTCACCAAACTCATGCCCACTCTGTTCCATTCATACTAAAGTATGGCAAGTTGTAGGAACATGGCATAATCATTTTCACCCATATCTGAATTTCACTTTGGTTGAATCCTTTTTCTTCCTCAACTATTCATCCTTCAAAACTTAGATCAAATGAGCTGTCATCTCTGAAGGACTCCTTGATCTCATGCTTCTGTTTGTGGGTTAGAACTTCAAGAAATTTTATGTGAAGTTAATTGTTTATAGGTCAACTTTATAAGGCTTTAAAGAATAAAGAATTTGTTATGATCTTAATTGAATGCTGAGGAGTTAAGAGTAATGTTTTATGAAATGAGAGGATATAAAAGATAAATTCCAATAGATAGATTGGCACTAGATCTACAAGGATATAGGTGGGCTTTCTGTCCCTTAAGGATTTATAATCCTTATACATGGTAGGAGAGGAAGGGAGGGAGAGAGGTAAATGAAAATGTATAACACAAACACAAAGATATATTATGCATTACACACCAGTGATAAATGCAGTAACAGAAATCCAAAGGAATGTCTATCAAAGAGGACATTGAAAGTTATTTGTGAAAGAATTATGATTTAATTGTTGGGTAAGAAAAATAGTTTCCCTTCTGTTATTCTAGGTTCTTGGCTGAGACTCAACCTTGTAATAAATGACAGATAAACAGGAGAAAAAATGTAATTATGTACATACATTCATATGCACAGGAGTCCTAAAAAGATATTAGACTTAAAATGTGGTCAGATAGTTGTAGCTTACTTAGAAAAGCAATAAGGGCCTGTGGCCTCAAAGTAGCCAGACAACTGAGGCTTGTATACCATTCTGAGCTAAGGAAAGGGATAAGGGTCTGGGGATTCAAGCTGGGGGAAGACAATTCACAGGAAGATGAGAAAAGGAAATGTTTGAGAAGAGTTGCCCTGCAGTGCAGATAAGTCTCTTAGGTGAAAAAGTGGTATCTGATAAAAGCTCTCTTCCTGATACAGGTCCCCTTTCTAATGTAAATTTCTCTTGCACAAGGGTAACTTCTACTCTGTTTTTAGCATTTCTCTTCTGTGTCTGCAGCATTTCAAAATGATCAGCTCAAAATAAGCCTTATGCAAAGAGGCATATTTTGGAGTGGCATATTCTGCCACCTTCATGAAGCATATTCTTTGCTTCATAAGCAAAGAGTAAGGGGGAATATCAGGCACCAATTTAGGGGGGATGCATGAAGAAACAAAATTTTATATGTAGAGTTTGGGAATAGAGTACTATTTGACTAGGGAATAACAAAGGATCAGCTAACTAATAATGAGGAATTGACCAGAATGAAGGGTTTTGCATGCTACAGTAAGAAATATTTAATAAAAAAAAGATTGACTGCTTATTAATATGAGGGTGATATGGGCTCTGCAGAGCTTTGAGAATCATGCTTTCAAGATTATGTATCAATTATAATTATATGTAACTCCTTCTCTTTCTCTGTCTCTGTCTCTCTGTCTCTCTCTATTCATCCTCCCAGTAATATTCAATGTGTCATCCTGAAATCCTGAAATCCCTTTACTGTCATAAAGATCAGGAATATTCCACTCATATATGACAACCCTGAGAATTGAAGCCAAGCCTATCTTGCATCCAAAGTCATTGTAAATAAAAATTCTCTCAAAGGCAAAGCCCATTAATGAGAACTTCCATTATCTGTATCTATAAATTAAATGTGGGCAATGTATTTTTTTCTTTGAAATATATTAAAAAATGCACACAGATACATAAGCTTACTTTTAAAATCCTGCATTTATGTTTCTTAATTAAGCAAATATAATCTTATGTAAACTTGAAGAAATATTTTACTGAATAATCGCTCAAGTAATCACTTATAAGTAAATAAAATAGGATACATTTTTCACATAAGGAAAATCCTCAACAATATCTTTATTTGATAAGCACATTGTAGACTGTTTTATACATTTGGTTAATTTACATATTATTTAAAATTCATATTTTAAATTTTTGTTGGTATGACATACAGTTGAACATAGAAGAAAGCAAATTTGCATTTTGTCTCAAACTTAGAGGAAAGTGTTAATTTATTAATTTGCCGAGAACCTCTATCTCGAATTAGACAAAAACATGAAATAGATTTATACATACTTAGTGGCTTTACCTATGTTCCACTACTTAGATAGTTTCAGTTTAGTTACTATATTAATTTGGTAGAGCTGCCATACAAAAATACCACAGACAGGGTGACTTAAACAATAGAAATTTATTTTCTCATACTTCTGGAGGCTAGAAGTCCAAGATCAAGATGTCAGCAGGTTTGGTTTCTTCTGAGACCTCTCTCTTTGCCTTGTGGATGGCCATCTACTTGCGGGGTATCCTCAGATGGTCTTTCCTTTTGTGTGCCCCTGTCTGGTGTCACTCTCATCCTCATAAAAGTACCAGTCATATTCCATTAGAGCCCATCCAAAAGACCTCATTTTATCTTAATTACCTCTAAAGGTTCTGTGTTCAAAGATAGCTACACTCTGAGATAATGAAGGTTAGGATTTTGACGTATGAATTTTGGAGGGACTCAGTTAAGCCTAATACAATTCACCCTTTAAAATTCATATCCTGGGGCGCCTGGGTGGCTCAGTCCTTAAGCATCTGCCTTCAGCTCAGGTCAAGGTCCCAGGGTCCTGGGATCTGGCCCCACATCGGGCTCCCTGCTCGGCAGGAGGCCTGCTTCTCCTTCTCCCACTCCCCCTGATTGTGTTCCCTCTCGCTGTGTCTCTCTCTGTCAAATAAATAAAAAATCTTAAAAAAAAGTAATAATAAAAAATAAATAAAATTCATATCCTTTTTTTTTTTTTAAAGATTTTATTTATTTATTTGAGAGAGAGAGAGCATGAGGGGGGGAGGGTCAGAGGGAGAAGCAGACTCCCCGCAGAGCAAGGAGCCCAATGCGGGACTCGATCCCGGGACTCCAGGATCATGACCTGAGCCGAAGGCAGTCGCTTAACCAACTGAGCCACCCAGGCGCCCGAATTCATATCCTTCTTATATGCAATATACATTCACCCCATCTGAACAGCTCCAAAGTCTTAACCTATTCTATCATCAACATTAAGTGCAAGATCTCATCCAAATATTATCTAAATCAGGTATAACTGAGACTTGGGGTATGTTTCATCCTGGGACAATTCCTTTCCAAGTGTCAGTCTGTGGAACTGGAAAAGTTATATGCTTCCAAAATAAAATGGTAAGGCAGGCATAGGATAGATACTCCCATCCCAGAAGGGAAAAATCAGTAAGAAGAAAAGGTCACACGTCCAACTTAAGTTTGAATCCTAATAGGGCAAGTTCCCTTTAGATTTGAAGCCTTGAAAATAATCCTCTTTGGGTCAATGCTCTGTGCTCCAGGTCCACCATGATGGCAGCACTGCCTTCCACACCAACGGATGGTGGTCCTGCTTCCTTGGCTCCTGATGCAACATCACCCCAGTGGCATGGACAGAAATGTTGTTCCTACAGCCTTGCCCCCAGGGCCTTGAGTGGAAGTTCTGTTCTATGGAACAAAGGAAGAGACTGCTGTGTCCCCTGGGCCTATTCCCTCTGGGCCCATGATAGCAGTGGAGGCCCTGCAGACCTCTGAACTGCCTTAGGGGTCATCTTATCCCCTTAGGGGATAAGATGTTTACAGACAGCTTGATTTGCCTGTCCTATTGAAAAATAACAGATTCAGCAGTCTTTCCTCATTTTGTTCTGTCCCTGTCCCCTTCAGTGTAAGTAGGCAGCGTTGCTACTGAAATGCTTAATTGGATACAAGCATTATACCTATTATACCTATCTCTTTTATAGCAAATATTTGTGTAGCCACGCCCCTGATGTTCTTTGTAGAACATACTTTCTATTTTTTTGCAGTATGGATAGGCTGAGAATTTTCCAAATCTTCAACTTTGGTTCCTTTTTGCTTAACAGTTCCTATTTTTATTTACTTAGGTTTCCAGTCTTTTATTTTTTATTTTTAAATTGTATTATTTTATTTTTTTAGATTTTTGAAAATTCAAGTATAATTAACATATAGTGCTATATTAGTTTGAGGTATACAACATAATGATTCAACAATGCCTTATTCATCTTTCTCCTCTCATATTTTATTATATGCATCAAGGAAAAAATAGGCAGTGCCTTCAACACTTTGCATAGAAGTTTTCTCAGCTAAATATCCAAGTTAGTAGATGTGGAACTTCCATCCACAAAAACACAAGAGTACAAGTTCTTTGCCACTTTAAAATAAAATAACCTTTCCTCAAGAAGCACCTTGAACATCCATATTTCTACTAACAATCTCTTCAAGGAAATCTAAGTTGTTTCTAACATGCACCTCAGAACTCTTCTAGCCTCCATCAACTATCCAGTTCCAAAGCCACTTTTACTATATATATTACTATTATATATTATTATATATATATATAGTAATTTATATGTCATATATATATATATGGGGGGCAGAGTCAGGCAGACAGAGATCCATTCATTTTAGGGAATTGGTTTACATAAATGTGGAAGCTTAACGGGTCCAAAATATGAAGGGTAGGCCAGCAGGCTGGAGACCCATGGAAGAGCTGCAGTATGAGTCCAAAGATGGTCTGCTGGAAGAATTCTCTCTTCTTCCAGGGAGGCCAATGTTTTTCTATTAAGGCTTTCAACTGATTTGATGAGGCCCACCTACAATATGGAGGGTAATTGCTTTCCTCGGAGTTTACTGATTTAAATGTTGTCCTAATCTAAAAAATACTTTCACAGAAACATCTAGAATAAGATTGATCAAATATCTGGATACCATAGTCTAGCCAAGTTGACATATAAATTAATCATCACAATCATTATGTTTGTTCTTTATTAAGCCTGTTAATCATTCTAGTTATTTAGGTAATGATAACTAGCATTAAAATCACAGTCATAATTAGGAAGTAAATTATCATATGTAAATTAATTTGTTTTCAAATTTTTAAAAAAATATTCAAAATTCCTGATTTTATGGAGAAAAAATTTTGAGATAAATTTAGAACTTTAATTTCAGAAAAGCCCCATCCCTAATAACTTGATTTATTAATTGATATATTATGTTAAATGGTATTTTTAATGAAACCTATTGATTTAGGTATTGCAAAATATTAATAACAAATATTTTTTTCTGAATTGGCTGAATAAACCAAAGATGTCTGCTACATTGTTACTTTTATTTTCATTTGTGTTTATGTACTACTTGATTACTGTCATTTCTTTTCATTATGCTATCATTTTAAAACTCATTATTTTAGCTTTTAAAACAATTTTCTTTGACTTTCATTACTTACATGGTTAGCAATAGTTTTTTGTTATTTAGCATTGATAAGATGATGGCAGTAGTCAGCAGTGTTTAATGCACTTTTCTAACTTGTTCCTCATTCTTGCCGTGTGTTCTGACACCTGATAAATGCAAAACAACTTCAAAAGCACTTAACCATGTAAATAACAGTGATAAAAGCATTATTAAAAATTTTGAAATCCAGGGCTGCATTTAGTCACAGCTACAGAGTGCAAAAATTATCAACCTTATCATCAATACTTAGCTGCTTATAAATGATGACCTACCAAAAATTCATTTGATTCTGGAAAACAATTTGCATGCAAAAGCAAGTTGTGTGTGTGTGTGTGTTAAAAGTAGAGAAGCAAGTGCCCAGGAGGAAATAAAATTCATGTTTTGCATAGTAAAGGACCTATATTTTTTGTAAGATGTAATAAATCATACTCCTCTTTCCTAATGTTTGTATTTATTTTCCCTATGAATTACACTTAATTTGTCAAGCTATTATTTGAGTGCCATATGCACCATTTTTATAATTCCGTCTTCTGCAAAAACTATGTCCACCCATTATTAGATTCTCTATGCTTGTTGAAAGGTTAGGTCGGAGGAGATGCTAGAATAAGCCAAAAAGCAATACAGGAATTCATGACACCATGGATGGCTCAAAGGATGAAACTTTGAGATTCATCTTTTATACATACTTAAAAGGCAGCATTGAGAGATGTTCTCTGAAGTAGAGATGTGCACACATTTTCCATTATTTTTGAGTGCTGTTTTGTGTAAATCATCATGCCAGTCACTCCCTCTAAAGTTTTGTTGTTGTTGTTGTTGTTGTTGTTTTACTGCTTTATTTTTTTAAGTTTTTATTTGCTTATATGCCAGAGAGAGAGAGCGAGAGAGAGCACCAGCATGGGGAGGGGAAGAAGGAGAAGCAGGCTGCCTGCTGAGCAGGGAGCCCCATGCGGGGCTCAATCGCAGGACCCTGGGATCATGACCTGAGCTGAAGGCAGACACTTAACCGACTGAGCCACCCAGGCGCCCCCTCTCCTCATTTTTTATGTCATCTACATCACACTACATTCCACATTTTATCATAGTCTGCATTTTTCTTAGAATTTAAGCAATTTAGTTTAGCCATAGATTTAGATTTTGCTTTCTCTTATCAGATGGTGGCATGGGGTTTTGTGTAGGGAAATAATTTTTTTGGCTTTGAATACTTTTGGCAAATAGATAAATATGTAGTTATATAAATGTGCATCAATATTGTTCAAGATGAATTGTGGATAATTCTGAAGTAATGAAATGATAAGAGAAATATAGACTCAGTAAAATTGGTTCAATATTCCATAATAAATATTAATAATTATTATTATGTTTATGGGTGAAATGTTAATATAGTGTTTGTTTGCAAGTGGAATTGTGTTGTTAGCATTCTTTTCTATCTAGATTCTTTCAATGTGTGTCAATGGCAAGAAAAACATTTTGTGATGAACACCTAAAATAATTATGATGTTGCTTTGTATTTGATTTCCATATTACCATTTATATGTATTACAAAAAGAGACAATATATTAGTACTGTCTCCTACATGTACACAAAGAATTTTGTTGAATGACAGTGTCCCGCAGTTCCCTGTGTAACTGTTATCCTTGTGATGATTTTTTGTTAAAGATAGCGAGATGTGATAGAGATTATCTGCTGGATGCCTGACTTGTCATAGTATTATGTTCTTTAGTACCTATAGGTTTTGTGTGTGTGTGTGTGTGTGTGTGTGTGTGTAAGGGAATAATTAGCATAAAGAATAACTGACAGGGGCGCCTGGGTGGCTCAGTCGTTAAGCGTCTGCCTTCGGCTCAGGTCATGGTCCCAGGGTCCTGGGATCGAGCCCCTCATCGGGCTCCCTGCTCAGCGGGAAGCCTGCTTCTCCCTCTCCCACTCCCCCTGCTTGTGTTCCTGCTCTCACTGTGTCTCTCTCTGTCAAATAAATAAATAAAATCTTTAAAAAAAAAAAAAAAAGGAATAACTGACAAACAAAAACTAGTGTCAGTTTGGGGGTCAATTTTAATTAAACATAGCTCCAGTGTCCACCAGCGGTGCCTATGCTAAGCTTTCCGGCATGCCTAAACTAAGGTTTGAGATTGACTACTACCCGTACAGCATGATCCTAAAAAACCTGAAAAAAGGCATACAGTTATGTCCACATAGAATTGGAATCTGGAATTAACTGAGACTTTTCCCCCTTAGATTTACAACTGAATCTATGCCATTATTTGGTATATGAGCAAAAGTTGTTTTTGTTAGGAAGGCTGTTATAATATGATAGTTAATTGTACCTGACTTATTTTTTACTAAGACACATATATCCAGAATGTAACTGCAGTTTGTCTAACACTACTATAAGTGGTAGGACTAATTTGACTCACCTCAACAAAACCTTTGATAATCAGATGATATTTATGATTACATGGATTGGGAGATTTTTTTTGAAGCCTCTATAAGATATAAATCCAATAAAAACTAATTGCCCAGAGTAGAAAATTGTTATTTAACAATAAATTAATTTTTATATTGAATCAATTTGTGGATAACTTTAATTAAATTCAAATTTCAATAGTAGAAGGAAGTACAAGAGTTCACAAACTTAAACATGATTATGAATACGTTTGTACCAGAATGTTTGGTAAAATTAAATTCTTTAGAGCAACACTTAATTTGACAATACAGATTATTAGTATTTTGACAGTTATCCTTTTGCTTTTTCTGCTCTATAAATGGTGCAAAAGAATGATTACAAATTATTTATAAATAAAAATCCTAAATCAAAGTCAGACATAGACTATAGAGATAGAATAGATTTATATCTTAGAATCTGTGCTTGGAGAAATTGTTAATGTTGTCAAATAAGAACATCTTTAAACAAAAAGGAGTAACTAAATTTATGACTTGTTCCAAATTTGAAAAAAAAAAAAAAATGAAGCTTTACAGGTAGAATCTTCAAAATTAAAATATAAAATATATTATTTTTAGATAAGAAGAACACTATATGACAGAATATGATATACAAACAAAACAACTTAAACTGGGACCATTAGGAATTGATATTTGCTCATTCTTCTTTATATCCAAGTTTTAATAACAGTAAAACATTTTGGGTTCTATAGGCTTACTCATTCTATTTGTGTCTGGATTGATTTATATTCACATGGCCATTATATTGTAAATAATTAGATCTGTGTTGTCCAGTATTGTAGCCATCAGCCACGTGTGGCTATTTAATTTTCTATTAATTAAAACTAAATATAAGGTAAATGATATTTAGTTACACATTCCCATAAGCCACAAGTCAAGTGTTCAACAGCCACATGTGGCTAGTAACTGTTACCTGTAGTAGATGGAGTTGATTTATAGGTAGAATGAAAAACTCTCTGTTTGTTTCTAGGGATGCTTAGATAATCTGTTTGTTGACTCTTGGCCAAGATAAGATCAGTAGGATTTTTTATGTGCTGTTGAAAGACTGAAACTCCCCTGGCAACCTCCAGAGGGTGTTTTGTTTTCTTTTCTTTTGTTTTGTTTTTACTAAAAGTTTCAACTGGCCTAACCTGTTTATCACCGTGGCCTGATTAAGTGTCAAGGAAGAAGTATAAAAACCCTCTTTGAAACATCCAAATTCAAAGAAAGCCAAAACTCCTCATGGACCGTGGTGATTCAATCCACTGATCTTCCTCTCTCCCCTTCCTTCTTTCCTTCCTTCCTTCCTCCTTCCCTTCCTCCCTCCCACCCTCCATCTTCCTTCCTCTCTTTCTTTCTTCCTCTTTTTTTTCTTTTTCTTTCTCTTTCTTTCTTTCTTTTCTTTCTTTCTTTCTGTTTCTTTCTTCCTCTGCCTCTTTCTGTCTCTATCTCCCTCCCTCCCTTCCTCCCTCCCTTTCTTCCTTTCTTCCTTCCTTCCTTCCTCTCTCTCTCTCTCTCTCTCTCTCTCTCGCTTTCTCGCTCTCTCACTCTCTCTTTCCTTGAGAGAAAGAGAGCAGATATGCCGTGTACCAATAGAAACCCTATACAGCACATGTACAAATAAATGCCTGGGGAACTGGCACATGAGATAGCTTTCAGAACTCTGATGCTTCCTGCATGCTGTTTCTCTTGCTGTCTGCACCATATGCTTTGTCTTTAAATAAAAATCTTATGCTCTGTGGAATTCTTTCAAATACTTCAACTTGAAAAATCCTCACATTACTATATTACCCAGTGGTTACAGAATATTTCAGTCATCACAGACAGAACATAGAATTTAGACCTATATTAATTTTTCAAATTTAGAAATAACTATAAAATGATAACAAAAACAAAAACAGTGCTTTTAAAATCTTGTCAACACAAAATAACAATAAAGCCAATAATGCTAGTGTTGAGAAAAATGTGAATTTAACATCTTTCTCTTCTGTCAGGAAAACCAATCTAAACAATCTAAAATACATAATTAAATGAGTAAGGTTTAAGCATAAAATTAAGTTTCATAAGGATAATAGTAGGAAGATAAGTACCATTTTATTTTATGTTTAGAGAGAAAATATGTTGTCTAAATTGTTATCTCAAGAAAGAAGTTGGCAGATATTATATTCAAAGTTGTAATAACAACTTACAGAAACCTTAAAACAGGAACCAAATATATATATATATATATACATATATATATATATATATATATATATATATATGTATATATATATGTATATTTTTTTTTTACTTTTTGGGAAGTAAAAAAGAGTGAGAAATAAAAGGATTTCTAATTGTTAAATCAGAAACTATGAATGATCTGAGATATTGCCTAGTAAAAATGTTTGTTATATATACTACCAGACTCATTAAACCTATTTATCAAAGAACAGACATTTTATTTACTCACAGAGCAACTTGGTAGTGCTGGTTCCCCCATGCCCCAATTTCCCATGTGATAGCAAGATGAATGCTTGATGTACTTGCATGAGCAACTGGGTTTGCACCATAGGAACAACAAAATTATGAGAATTGGTGCTTATAGGGGCAG
Source organism: Phoca vitulina (assembly GCF_004348235.1). Taxonomy (NCBI): domain Eukaryota; kingdom Metazoa; phylum Chordata; class Mammalia; order Carnivora; family Phocidae; genus Phoca; species Phoca vitulina. The sequence goes on along the minus strand of NW_022589708.1, from coordinate 25,833,660 downwards.
CTGGTATAATCTGCTCCTCCTCTCAAGGAAAGGGCAGGACAGAGGGGCAGGGGGGAGAGAGGGAGAGAGAGAGGGAATTTTAAATTAGAATGTAAAAAAATAAATTCTTTCTGAGAAGGAAAGGAAAAGATCTTTACTTCACTGTCCCTGAATATAAGCACATGGTTCTGGGGAACAAGTCTTGAAATCTCTTCAGAGCAATTACACTGTCTCTAACTTTCAAGGCATCTTTACCAAATTCAATCATCCATTAATCTAGGTTGCAAGTGCTCTGCTCAGAAAGCTCAGATTTTGCAGAAATGTGAAAATATTTATGGAGTGTTGTTTTCCCAAGAAATATATAGTACCAGAGAGGTTCAAAATATGGACTATACACAAAATGAATTTACAAAATTCCAAATCTTATGAAATTACTCTCAAGAGGAACATGTGTAGCTGAGTTCACTTTTGTCCTTCACGTAGTGTATAATTTTAATCTCTGCATCAGCTTCTAAGAAAAAATCAGTATTTACTAAGGCAAATAATTAAAATGTGCTCATTTGAAATATAATATATATAAACTAAACAGTAGCACAGCTGTTGTTTAGAATTTAAGATAATAAAATATTTGGGGGGCATGTATTTTTATCATTATTTTTGTTTGGTGTTATAGGCTCCTGGTGATAATAAAAAGCAGAGCAACTTCTTGTCAGTTTTATTACTGATTTTAATTTCTCTACAGACACTACCCCTTCTTGTTGCCTGGATCCAAGTTGGACTGCTCCCACTGTACAATCCTAGCGTGCCATGGAAATCAAGTAACTTCAGCCAAGCCAGTCTAGATTAACCGCACATGACCTGCAGGTGCATGAAGAAAGTCAGCATATGAACAGACACACCTAGCTGAGACAGATCCGTGAGGATAACTGACTGAAGCTTTAATTCACTAGGATTTATGTGGTGTGGTATGCAGCAAAAACTAAAGGATACAAATGTTTAGTAAGGAAATGAGTTGATTTTTAGACATTTTGTATTTGAACTCCTACAGTGAATATACCACAAGTAAATATGAGTCTAAAATTCTGAAGGAAACTCTGTATTATTGGGCAATGGGAACCATGATTTTATATGGGAGGATTGGACAGGATTAAAGGCAAAACTCTAACAGATACCAACACTATTTAGAGGAATATAGGGAGGAAAAGGAATCTACATGGAGAAAGAGAAGGAATAGTCAAAAACATGAAATAAAAAATTTACACAAGGCATCACATGAGAAAAAAAAGGCCTCATTTAGAATTTATGACATCATGTAGAATTTCTCAGTTCCTAATTTGGCAACTTTAATTTCTGAAATAGCATTTTAACAGATAATTGCTTTTTTTCACATACATACTACTTTTTCTTATAATTTTTAATACTCATGAAAAGAGATAAGTTTATGACATATAGTAAGAAATCAGTATTAGAGTGATTTAATGAATGACCACATAAATGAATAATTACACAATATACAAATAAGTGCCTGTAAGCTTATCTGTATAAGAAATTCATTGGATTTAAGAAATAGTATCCCTTACAAAGCTATTTATTAGAAAATAAATTAAGAATGATTTATTATGATTATATTGCTAATATTCTCAGATTTTAGTTTAATATTTAACTGTGCTAACTACACCCAAAAACAATTTAAATGAGATGAAAATAAATGAGATGAGATAAAATTTGGAAGAAAACAAAGACCTTTTACTACAAATAAATATCTATAGTAGCCAACTTTTTTATAAAACACATGAAAATATTCATATTATAGTTTATCTCTTAGATGATTTCAACATGATTTCATTTTAATTTACCATTTAAATTTTCTAGTATAACATTCAAAATATTAATCAGAGTACCTGCACCAGATTCCAAATTGCTGATGACTTATATTCCCTTTTCTTTAAAGGATTAAAAACAAAATTGCTTAAATACACATTGATTGCATCAGTATTAAAATAACACTCAAATTTCATTTACAGCTTATAGAAATAGATTACAGATAAACAGGGCAATGCTGTTTATTAGCTCAGAGGAATACTTGATGGAATTCTCGTATATAATTTTTTCAAGTTTATTAATGGATATTAATTGGATGGGGATGGACATAGTTTTATTTTTGATTGCATGGCTATATTCTCAGGATATTACTACTTACACTGAGTCTTTCAACAAATAGTGGATTTCACAAAGAAAATTAGCATAGTAGATTATTCAATTGGAGAGTTAAATTCTATTGTTAATAATAAAATTAAAAGCAAAAAAAATTCCTACATAAAACAAAGATAATTTATCTTCTAAATATGCAAAATACTGATACTAAGTACTTTATATGAATTATATCATTTTTTTCTTAACAAAACTCCATGAAATGAGAACTTATATTCCAATTTTACAGATCTGAAAGACTTTCTGATTACAATCATTTAATCATTGCACTACTATATCATGATGAGAGGTCAGAGTTTATGAGTATATATCCTAATAGCAGTAATGGTAATTCCATATTTTGAAATGTATTTTACTACCTTCTCCAGTGAGAGATTAAATAAATCAATAGAACAACTTAAATGTTAATGTGAAAAATATTGGAGACAAAAAATGAGTTAAGTGAATTTCACAATGCACTGAGAATCTATTTTTTCATCTAAAGGACTATATCATCTTTTATTCTCTGATTCTATTGTTTACATCCATAATATTTTAAATAAAATTTAAGAATATGTAGTTGACAGGCTTCTGGGTGGCTCAGTATATTAAGCATCCAACTCTTGATACCGGCTCAGGTCATGATTTCAGGGTTGTGAGATTGAGCTCTGTGTGGGCTCCACACTGAGCATACAGCCTGCTTAAGATTCTCTCTCTCGGGGTGCCTGGGTGGCTCAGTCATTAAGCGTCTGCCTTCGGCTCAAGTCATGATCCCAGGGTCTTGGGATCGGGCTCCCTGCTCGGCGGGAAGCCTGCTTCTCCCTCTCCCACTCCCCCTGCTGTGTTCCTTCTCTCTCTTTGTGTCTCTCTGTCAAATAAATAAATAAAATTCTTTAAAAAAAAAAAAAAAAAAGATTCTCTCTCTCCCTCTCCCTCTGCCTCCCCCCCCCACATTCTCTCTCTTTCTCTTTTTCTCTCCTTTTCCAAAAAAAAAAAAAAAAAAAGTAGTTGAAAAAAAAACAGGATATATGTCAATGTTTCTAATTACAGAGAATTACATTTAATGCATTAATTTCGAACCAGAGCAGAATTTTTAAAGGTATAAATGACAGAATCAAGAAAAGACCTAAAGAAACACGTTATAGAGTGAATATTCAAGAGAATTCCAAGGACACACTATTAGAACTATTCCACAGAGATAATTTCTTTTTTTATCTTTATAAAGATATAGAATTTATATAGTATATAATTAACTCATTTAAAGTATAAATTCATGTTTTGAAATGTATGCATATAGTTGACAATCATCCACATTACCCATTAATTATTCCCTGTCCTCATCCCCTCAAACCCTAGCCATAGGCAACCACTGATCTACTTTATGTCTCTATAGATTCGCATATTCTGGACATTTTATATGAATGAAATAATAGGGCATGTGGTCTTTTGTGACTAGCGTCTTTCATTTAGCATGATGATTTCTAGGTCCATCCACGTTATAGCATATGTAGTTATGTTACCAGGCCCCCAAAACCAAGTTCTTGAGTCTCAATGTCATAAAAAAATGAACACTGAACTCAAGAAAGTGAAAACAGGCAGAGTTTATTAGACATAGCTTGTATACAAGGGAGCTGACAAGAAGGAATGTCACTCCCCAAAGGGGGTAGCGTGCAATGCTTATAAAGGCACCTTTCCAAAGGGTGAGGAACAGGGAGAGGGAAAGCGTCCTTCAGTCCACATTCATTATCTTATGGTCCTTACTTTTAGTAGACACAAGACAGTCACAGGATGCCTTTTATCATGGTCGACATTCTTTTAGGGCCCCTGGAAAATAGAAATACTTGTGTAAGCAGCCTTTAAATTATTAATTCTAATTTTGCCCAGACAACCATTACTTCCTGATGGCTGTTATCTCCTTTGCTATCTTTCCCAGAAAGAAGTATTTATCTCTAACTGTATGGAAATTTTTAACCCTTGCCTCAGGATTTTCAGATGTTAAGTCCCTCTTGCCTTCCTTTATACTGTCTCAGTTACATTATCTCCTTTCATTTCTGAATAATATCCCATTGTATAGAACATTTTGTTTATTCATTCATCAGTGGATAGGCTTTTGGGTGGTTTTTACCTTTTGGTATTATAAATAATACCATTATAAATATTGGTGTATAAGTTTTTGCATAGATATATATTACTAATACTCTTAATATGTATCTCAGAGTTGGGTTGCTAGATCACATGATGATTCTCTGTTTTACCTTTTGAAGGAATGGCCAAACATTTTGCAAAATAGCTGCATACTTTTCCATTCCCACCAGCAGTGTATGAAGGTTCCAGTTTCTCCACATCCTCCCCAATACTTGTTATTATCTGTCTTTTGATATATAGCCATCCCATCTCATTTTGGGGGATTAGTTTACATTCCCCAGATTGCTGTTGTAGTTCAGCATCTTAACATCCTTACTAGCCATTTGTATATTGTCTTTGAAAAAATGGCTGTTCATTTTTTTGCCCTTTTTTGAACTGGCTTACTTCTTTTTAGTTTTGAATTGTAAGTCTTTTATATATTCTGGATATTTGTCCCTTATGAGATACATGATTTGCAGATATTTTCTTCTATTCAGTGAGTTGTATTCACATTCTTTGTGGTGTCCTTTAAGGTAAACTTTTAAAAATTTTTGAAGAAGTCCACTTTATGTAGTTTTTCTTTTGTTGCTTATGCTTTGGTGTTATATCAAGAATCAATTGCCTACGGGGCGCCTGGGTGGCTCAGTCGTTAAGCGTCTGCCTTCGGCTCAGGTCATGATCCCAGGGTCCTGGGATCGAGCCCCGCATCGGGCTCCCTGCTCCGCGGGAAGCCTGCTTCTCCCTCTCCCACTCCCCCTGCTTGTGTTCCCTCTCTCGCTGTGTCTCTCTCTGTCAAATAAATAAATAAAATCTTTAAAAAAAAAAAAAAAAAAAAAGAATCAATTGCCTACTTCAAGGCCACAAAGATTTGCATCTATTTTTTTCTAAGAGATTTATAGTTTTAGGGTTATTACTTTTAGGCATTGGTTTGTTTTGAGTTAATTTTTATATTTGGTATGAGACAGGGTGTCAGGTTTGGCCAGCAAACCCTAAAGTGGCAAATGAAGAGATTACTCCAGACACCTAAGTATGTGAAAGGAGAGGGTCTGGGGACCAGACTCTAGTGGCAAAAGGTCCCAAGCCAAACTCTACATCCATTTTTATTATGCATGTTATTGTTATATCAAAGAATCAAGATTAGAAAGGAATGTAAAGCTTTAATAACTAGGGCAGTGACATTTACCGGGTATTGTGTGATTAGAACTATCTGTGTTCATGACTTGCAGGCAGGGGGTAGGTGACGATTAAGGATTTATATGTAACCTAAGTTAAACACCTGCCCCCTGGGAGATAGCGTTGAGCCACAACTAGGATCTAGCTGTTTTTAGCCCAGAAACTTCAAAGGAGGCCCAGTTTTCCCTCGTTGTTTTTCAACTAGTCTCTCCCAAGGCAGATTGTATTTATTGTATCTTAGCTAGCCATGCGTTGTGAATTCCCACAACACGGGTCCTAGTTTATCCATTTGCATGTGGTTGTACATAGCACCATTTGTTGAAAAGACTATTATTTACCCTTTAAGTTGTCCAGCACTCTTGTTGCAAACAATTTGTCATAAATGTAAGGTGTATTTCCTGACATGAGTTTTCTTCCACTGATCCATAATTTTATCTTCATAGCTGTATCATACTCTCTTGAATACTATAGCTTTGTAGTAAGTTTTAAATAAAGAAGTTTTGAGCACTTCAACTTTGTTCTTCTTTTTTAAATTGTTATGGCTTTTGTCAATTTCTTACAGAAAAGCTAGATGCAGTTTTATAGGGACTGTGTTAAATGTGTAGATCAATTTGGGAGTATTGCCATTTACAAATACTGTGTCTTCTGGGGCAGCTGGGTGGCTCAGTCGGTTAGGCATTCAACTCTTGATTTCAGCTTAGGTCATGATCTCAGGGTCCTGAGATCAAGCCCCATGTCAGGCTCCAAGCTCAGAGTGGAATCTGCTTGAGATTCTCTCTCCCTTTACCCCCAACCCCTGCTTACTCTCTAAGGAAAGAAGGAAGGAAGGAAGGAAGGAAGGAAGGAAGGAAGGAAGGAAGGAAGGAAGGAAGGAAAGAAAGAAAGAAAGAGAAAGAAAGAAAGAAAGAGAAAGAAAGAAGGAAAGAAGGAGAGAAGGAAAGAAAGAAAGAGAAAGAAAGAAAGAAGAAGGAAAGAAGGAAAGAAAGAAAGAAAAGGGAGGGAGGGAGGGAAGGAAGGAAGGAAGGAAAGAAGAAAGAAAGAAAGTCTTCTGATCCATGAATATGAGATAACGTTTCCATTATTTTTAACTTTTAAAAATCAACAATTTTAGTTTACTAATTATAAGTTTTTTATTCTTTCTTATGAATGTATTCTAAGAATTGTATTATTTTTGATGCTGTTAGCCATGACCTTTTACACTATTAGGAAGTATGCATTAGGAAGCCTTTACACTATTCAGAACTTCAGTACCTCTATATTATTAAGAAGCTGGATGAAAATAAAATGCCACCAAAAAAACCTCTAAAAAAACAACAACAAAAAAATCTATTGTTACTCATGGCTTTAGAAATATACCATGTCTGCTTTGTCCTACATGATTAAAATGTATGCCCAATGCCTTTTGTAAAAGCAGGCTCTGATTGCAAGTGTAAAAAGAAGCAGCATACTGTACTAATGTATGCTTCCTTCTATCTTTCAAATATGGTTGTCAATGTATATCATATCTGCAACCATAACTGCAAAGGAATCAATGGAATGTATGTGTGTGCAAGAGTATATATACATACATATATATTTTTTCTCTTTTTACTTTTTAGTCTCAGAAATAGAATAAAGCACAATACAGGTGGGTTCTTCAGCCATAGCATCTAAAAAATTAATGATCACAGTACATACCCAAAATTATATACCCTATAAAGAACTGAATAGCAATGTATAGGATGGAAAACATTAAAGCTTATTACATGAAGTAAGAGGAAGTTTCCTAACAGTTTGGTTTTGTATGTATCTGTGTGGGTCTTGAATTGCTGTGTAAAATGTATTATCTTTATAGGTTGTAGTAGAAAATTTTGAAAATAAAACTACATAAGTAGACTATGGAATAAATAAATAAATAAATAAATAATAAATTAAAATAAATATTAATCTACCATGTTTAACACAGGAAAATACAGTGTTGAATCGGCTTCATATTTAATGATTACCTAAATAATTAAATAATTTTTTATTCAAGTAAAAGTTGCCAATTAGTTTTCAAAATAAAAACCAAATAAATGAATTAAAATACTGGGTAGGGCAAAATAGATGATAGATAGATAGGTAGATAGATAGATAGATAGATAGATAGATAGATAGATAGCTAATAGATATGTTGATATAGATAGAGGTGTTGGTATAGTTATTGATAGATGATTGAGTTTCTGAGATAGTGTTTGCAAATAATAAAGAGCTTATATATTGTAATAAAAATGCTGATTTAGAAGAACTCAGCTGATAGCATTCGAAGCTTTTTAAAAGACAGCAGTTTACATGTATAAACTATACTTACGGTATGTATAAGCTACCTTAGGTTTAGGGTTATTGTAATTTAAAACAGATTTCCAAAAGGAATACTGTACAAGAAAGCAAAGGTGCTCCTCTATATGTTTCTTAACTGAAGTTATTTATCACAAGTTGAAGTGCATTTAGTATTATCTCAATTGCAGTCCAATTACTTTTTAATGGGTTAAAATACAATGTTTTATCATACAATCCAATAATTTGAATTATTTTCTGGAATTGTTTGTTATAGTCAAAACTCTCAATAAAAACTCATGGTGAACTTTAGAGAAGGTAATCTCAGCACAATAAATATTAATATAGTTGTGGCAAGTCAACAAATGTTCAAAAAGATTATGCAGCAAATTCACTAAGTAAGATAAAGGACTAAAAGCAAGTGGGCTTTTGAATAGGAGTACTATAATTTCTTTCCTTTATACCAGTTAACCTTGGCTAATTTAAGGCAAGCATTATATATATATTTTTTTTCTTCTCAGCACAGCTCTTTATTTTATATCATGCTTCTACTTATAAGAGTCTATAGTATGTGGTGGTTCCTGGCATAGGTACTGAAGCCACAGCTTCTGCTTTCAAACCAATCTCAAACTCTCAGTATTGTTTAATCTCACTTAGGTTATATAACTTGCCTCTACCATATTTTTTTATTTAAAATCTAGAAAATAATTTAATTTGTCTGATAAAGTAACAAAAAAAATAGTCTTGTTGGAATCTAGGACTGAGATTTTAATGGAAACCACACTTGCAAAATGAACTGCACCATTTTTCACAAAATGGAAAACATGTGCCAAGCCAAACTGTGATCACAGACTAAGCCAAAATTCCTTTAATGTCAGTTTGTATGGACCCATTCTCTCTAACATAATATACATATTTAAATGACTAACTGCATAGAGTCATATGTTCTAAAATAAGGCTACTGAGTATTCCAGCAATTCACCTAGTGTACAATTTTTTTTTTTTTTTAGATTTATTTATTTGAGAGCGAGAGAGAGCGCACGCGCATGCACGCATGAGCCAGGGCAGCGGGGCAGAGGGAGAAGCAGACTCCTTGCTAATCCCTGGGATCATGACCTGAGCCTGAGGCAGATGCTTAACTAACTGAGCCACCTAGGCACCCCAACAGTTCTGACCAATACTTGCCAATATCATCCTCTGACAAACTCTGGTTTTCAAAATGCTCTAAGTTCGTTCTCTAATTAATTTTGAGATGTCCCATGGTTCTTATGTTGTTTTTTCTCCTTGGCTACAACAAATTAATAAACCTAACTTTGTGTGACTACAGATGAGTTCATACCAATCTTTAGCTGGTAAATTTAACTGTCTCTTCCACAGTTTCTTTATCTGTAAATGAGAGATTCGATATTTCCATATAAATGGTTGTTGTAAGAACTGGCTGAGATGATACATATATATTATTCTTAAGTGACCACTTTATGTTTCCTTTTAGTCTCTAATTTTTATTATTTATATTCTCTCAATTTATCTTTTCTCAAAATATGTTCTGAATAATTCCATGACAAAAATACATTAACACCTCAGAAATAAGTAGGAATGAGTTAAACAAATAAGATGACATGCAAAAGTAATTCCTTCATCTTAAATATGCTTTAGGATACTTTCATTTTCTTAACATTCAAATAAACCTGAAGCCAAAAAACATAAATGAAAAATAATCTGACACACTTAAGCTCTATTCATGTGTTACTTCTGTTCTTTGTTACACTTCTACTCTTTGTGCTGTGGAGTGACTATTTCCTGGATAAAATGATGGAAAATTAAACATTTTGTTAGTTCTTTTGCTTCTACTTGTCACTTGATCAAGAGGTAGAACTTCCTACCTGTTTCAGCAAGTCAATTTCTATAATTTCTGTGGACTTGATCAAAACTTGTTTCTCCTTTTCTTTATTCATGCTATTGTTTTTGAGGGCTTACAAAGATAAATGTTTTCTATGCGTTACCCCTTAGAATACTTACAAAGATTTTATGAATTTAGAATTATGTGGCTCAGAAAAATTAGTTATTTGCCCAATATCCATATCAAATCATGGAAATGTGATGATTCAATAATGATTCTCTTATGAGTCTCTGCTGTGTTGTCTGGGATGAAGCAAATCAAATCCCAGCTGAACCATACTCACCCACACAATTGCATACTTGATGTTTCAATTTGAAGATCCTCTGCATAATTAAGGTTTGGAATAATTTGTCTTCTTTCATGTAAATGTGTGCTTTCTCTTTATTTTCCTTACTAGTATACCATACACACCTATTTGCTATTCAACTTGTAAAGTTAGAAATTATGGAGAGCTATGGTAAACTATATTTCAAATCCTTTAAAATGACTTCCTTGATTGTCAAAAATTTTTAATTTTAATATTTGAAACTTGAGTGTGGCAAATGTTATAATGTCCTTATTGTTTAAAAATAAGTTTAGGGGCACATGGGTGGCTCAGTTGGTTAAGTGCCTGCCTTTGGCTCAGGTCATGGTGTCGGGGTCCTGGGTTTGAGCCCACGTCTAGCTCCCTGCTCACCAAGGAGTCCATTTCTCCCTCTCCCTCTGCCCCTCTCACCCTCCTCATGCTCTCTCTCTCTCTCTCAAATAAATAAATAAAATCTAAAAAAATTTAAAAAATAAAAATAAGTTTAAAAATAAGTTTCAGCTATTATTTTCCCCTTTTACATAAACAAAAATAAAAGAAATAATATGGAATTAGACCTGCAAAAGTTGCTAATTGTTAGAATAGACACACACACACTCGTACACACACACACAACCATTCAAACATGAACATAAACTTATTTATAAGACAAAGTAAGTGCATATAATATTATTAAGGTAATTTACGTATAAAACATTAGAAACAAATGCACAATTAAATGGTCATACGGTTTATTGAAGGAAAATAAGCACAAATATACCACCACAACACCAAGGTTTTATATCATCAGAGAATGAGTTTACAAGAGGATATTTACCTATTATTTGGAATTTCAGAATTATTCCTATATATGTCACATTTTTTGGCCCTCAGAGGGTTCGTTCTTATACATATTAACTGCTTTAAATTTTTAGCTACCAAAGGGGAAAGAAGGATTGAAAAAATGCTCTCTGAAGAGTTGGAAACTTTTGAGTAATTTGGAAATAGACAATAAACTATGGTAACTAAAAATGTCCTCTCAGCCAACACACCTTACATTGATCAAAGAAACACGGAAAGCACTAAAACATTTACACAGTCCCTTTTCTATCAGCTGAACTCTAGGGGCTTTGAAAAGCCACTCCTATAGCCCCCCCAAAAGAGAGAAATCTGTAGACTTAAGAAAACATTAGACTTATTCTGATCTTAAAAATCATGGAGGACTCCTAGAAGATAAGATAGGAGAAAACCTAGATGACCTTGGGTACGACCATAGATATTTAGGTATAACACCAAAGGTATGATTCATGAAAGAAAAAAAGTTGATAAGCTGGACATCCTTAAAATTAGAAACTCCTTAAAAAAAAAGAAGAAGATAGTAGGAAGGGAAAAATGAAGGGGGGGAATTTGGAGGGGGAGACGAACCACGAGAGACTATGGACTCTGAGAAACAAACTGAGGGTTCTAGAGGGGAGGGGGGTGGGGGGTTAGCCTGGTGATGGGTATTAAAGAGGGCACGTACTGCATGGAGCACTGGGTGTTATACGCAAACAATGAATCATGGAACACCACATCAAAAACTAATGATGTAATGTATGGTGATTAACATAACATAATAAAATCAAATAAAATCAAAATTAGAAACTCCTGCTCTGTGAAAGACAATGACAAGAGAATGAGAAGATAAGCCACATGCTGGGAGAAAATATATGCAGAAGGCACATTTGATAAAGGACCATTATCCAAAATAGACAAAGAACTTCTAAAACTCAAGTAAGATAGTGAATAATGTGATTAAAAAATGGGCCAGAGACCTTAACAGACACCTCACCAAAGAAGATATAAAGATGGCAAATAAGCATATGAAAAGATAATTGGCATCACATATCATCAGGGAAATGCAAATTAAAACAACAATGAAATACCACTACACACCTATGGTCAAAATTCAGACACTGACAACAATAAATGTTGGCGAATATATGGAACAACAGGAACTCTCATTCTGGTGGGAATACATATGGTGGAGACACTTTGGAAGACAGTTTGCAGATTCTTACCAACTAAACATACTTCTACCATAGAACCCAGCAATCACACTCTTTGGTATTTACCCAAAAGACCAAAGACTCATGGCCACACAAAAACTTGTTCACAGAGGTTTATAACAGCCTTACTCACAATCACCAAATCTTTGAAGGAACCAAGATGTTCTTTTTCATTTGAATGTATAAATAAATTTTGGTACAGGGATGCCTGGGTGGCTCAGCTGGTTAAGTGTCTGACTCTTGATTTCAGCTCAGGTCATGATCTGAGGGTGGTGAGATCCAGCCCCGTCAAGCCCAGCATCAGGCACTGCTCAGCAGGGAGTCTGCTGGGGATTCTCTCTTCCTGCCCCCCTTCCTGCCTTGCTCTCTCTCACTTTCTCAAATAATAAATAAATAAATCTTTAAGAAAAATAAAATAAACTTTGGTACATCCAGGCAATGGAATATTATTCAGTGCTTAAAAGAAATGAGTTATCAAGCCCTGAAAAGACATGAAGGGATCTTAAATGCATATTACTACGTGAAAGAAGCCTATCTGAAAAGGCTACACACAACACAATTCCAGCTATAGGGAGTTCTTATTCTGGAAAAGGCAAAACTATGGAGACTGTAAAAACATCAGTGAAGGGAGGGATGAAAAGGCAGAGCACGGAGAAATTTTAGGGCAGTGAAAATATTCTGTATGATATCCTAATGATAGATATATGTCATTACATATTTGTACACATCCATAGGACAGACAGTACCAAGAGTAAACCCTAATGTAAACAATGGACTCTGGGTAATAATGTTGCGTAGGTTTATCAGTTGTAATAAATGTACCGCTCTGATGGGGGCTATACATAAATGATGGGAGAGATAGGTTCTGTATGTGTGGGGACAGTGGGTATATGGGAAATCTGTACCTTCCTCTTAATTTTTCTGTGAATCTAAAACTGCTTTTTAAAAAAAGCCTTTATTTTTTTTATTTTTTATTTTTTTTAAGATTTTATTTATTTATTTTACAGAGAGAGAGAGACACAGCGAGAGCAGGAACACAAGCAGGGGGAGTGGGAGAGGGAGAAGCAGGCCTCCCGCTGAGCAGGGAGCCCGACGTGGGGCTCGATCCCAGGACCCTGGGATCATGACCTGAGCCGAAGGCAGACGCTTAACGACTGAGCCACCCAGGCGCCCAAAAAAGCCTTTATTTAAAAAAAAAAAAATCAGAGAAATATCTTCACTTTTATACTGAAATGAAACTTTACTAACAGGAAAAACTATTGTTTTGGTTAGTCTGACAGTCTAGGTAACTGACATCAGCTTTAACTCTAGATTTGCTCATACTACTATTTAAAATAAGTATAGTTAGCTGAAAGAAAAGCCATAGCTAACACAGTGTAGAAAATCCCTGGACAATACAATCTCTTGGAAGTCTGCTATTACAAAGCCTCAAAGGATTTCCTAAATTGAAGTGAAAGTAGGAAGGGACAAGAATGCGGAGCTTGTCAAATTCCCACTTGGGGGAAAGGATCAATGTTTGTACAAATTGCTAAGCTGATCATGAGGGAGAAACTAATACTTCAACAAGTGCTCCCTTGCTAGGACATGGAAACAATTTCATTTAATTCTCTGGGGATTCTCCCCCCATGGTAAAGAAATGGAATATAGAATGAATCTTAATTGATCTCCTCATGCAATGTTAAAATTGGTCTCTATATTTCTGAAGCCAGACAGCTTTTGTAAGCAGATTGTGAAGACAGTAGATCCATTTTCCCAGACTACAAGCCACTGCCTTAGATCTAACTAAAGAAAATATTAACCTGAACAATTTAAAAGTTACTGTTAGCAACAACAGTAATAAGAGTAATAATCCCTGGTATATAATTTTAAAGGAAAATGTCTAGAAATAAGAATTCAATTCATACTGCATACAAAAACATAAAAATTGTTCAATTTTTCTTAATGAGCTGCTTATACTGAGGACACAGTTTACAAAGGGGCACTTTGACTTTGCCTCTCAAAACTTTGGTCTCATAATACCTTTAAATTTTTATTGGGAATCCCAAAGTGTGATTTTTATATTGATAATATTATCAATATTTACCATTGCATAAATTAAAACTGAGAAATTTTGAATACATTTAGGCATTTAAAACAACCGTAATCAGCATACTGACAGGATAACATAAAATATAATATTTTGTGAAAGTAATTAAGAGCATCAGTGAGAAAGTGGCATTGTTTACAATTCCGTAAATTTCTAATGTCTGTGATAAAGTTGGATTCCCGTATCTGCTTCTGCAGTCAATTTATTGCAATATGCTATTTTGTTTCAAATATATGAAGAAAATTGCCTTTGCACACATATGAAATTGAAAAATAAAAGAGTATTTATACAATCTTTCAGATAACCATAGATATTGATACTCTACCAACACTCAAAAAGTAGTAGTCTCCTAAAGGACATTTGCCAAGTGACATCTTAAAAATATACCAGCAAACTTCAAATTTCATTAGATTAAAATCATCAGTTCATCTTGTACTTTAATGGATGTTTTATCCAGTCATGATTTTGTAAAATTATGCTTTGGTTATTTTGGAAATATTGGTTCATTTAATAGTGCAGTTCTTCTAAATTTTGATATATTTTATAACAGTATTAAAAATTCACATTTGTTACTGAGAAACTCTCAAGCTCACAGTGGCAGACTCAAGTTTTTAAAATTCTAATTTTCAATTGAAAATTAAAATTTCATTATCAGCACAAAATGTTTTTTTTGTTGACATTACAGGTTAACTTCATTTTTAATAAAATGTATGCGTATACTCACATGTGGATAATCATTGTTTGACTATCAGTGGTTCTTGCAAGGAAAAAGTGATATTCTATGATAAAAGTTATCTCATGCTTTACCTTAAGATAACTATTATACTGCAGTAAGCAGCAGGAGTGCTTTTTGCATACTATACATTTCAACATACTGAGTATTAAGAAATGTTTACTCAAGGGTCTAGATTTAATAAAATTAATAATTTTTTACTGCTTCATCAAGGATATTATTAAGTGAAACTGCTGCACTATGCACAAAACCTTTCAATTAGCAAATCTGAATTTTCTAATAACTAAGGGCAGAGCAAGGGTGAATACAAAGAGCTAAGTGTATTATAGTAGTAAACAGAAAACATAGTAGAAGCTGTTTGCACGGGCATTGTAAGGCCCATTAATCAAAATGAATAATGTAAGTGTAACCTTCATTTGTGTTGTAATTTGGTTTGAGCTGCTTATCTCACATTTGGCTACTCCAGTTTACTTGAAATTAGTCTATGTTGGTTGAGTCTGGGACACTGCATTCAGAGGTTGCATAAGGTAGGTGAGAAAAAATTATGAATTTGCTGTCCTCTACAAACTTTGCTTCAAGGAAAATGATTATGGTCATGAAGTATACTTAAGCTTTTATTCCTTTAATATGAAGAGGGATTTCTACCAGCAGGCTGCTCCACAGTGGAGTTTCTACCAGAGTACTGCAGATTTCAGGGAATGCTTTGCTTCACAGCCCATGTATAGAGCTATACTTCTGGGCAAAAAAATGGAGGCTAGTTCGGTGGCTAAGCACAATACAGAGCAAAACAGGGAACTCCATATGAATCTAGGTAAAACTGAAAAAAAAATCCACACCCATGAGTGTCAGTAGATATCAGACAATTCCCCATGTGTTACTTCTCAGTTTATTGGCAGTTGTTTTTCCAGACTTGCATTCTCTGAAGCCAGCAGGTTGGTGATGCCCGTTCTCCCTCTGCCAGCATCACTAAGGTTTTAGCCCCAGGGAGCTTAACTTTATTCTGACCACGGTAAAGCAGCAGCAGTCCAAGCAATACTAATCATTCTCCTAAAAACAACAATAACAATTTAATTAAAAATAGAGAGGCGCCTGGGTGGCTCAGTGGGTTAAGTGTCTGACTCTTGGTTTTGGGTCAGGTCATGATCTCAGGGTCGTGACCTGAGCCCCCCTCTTTGGGCTCCGTGCTGAGTGCAGAGTCTGCTTGAGATTCTCTCCCTCTTCATCTCCCTCTGCCCCTGCCCCCACTCACTCTCTCCCAAATAAATAAATAAATAATAGGAAGGCAAAACGAATCTCAAATAATAGAAAACCAACCTATATCAGATTCTTTCCATAGACCCCATTACCCCTGTACAAAGAGCAAGAGACATTTGGTATAATAATTCATTTTTCAAACTATTTTCTTCTTCAATGTAAATATGCTGTCTGGATGCGTATGTCAGTGTAAGCTGAATTAAATGTGTTATAACCATTCCCTTTCAGAATCCAATGAAATTTTAACATAAAAAGTGAAAATCAATTTCTCTTTGTTTCACAAATAATTTGAGATATTTATAATTGTCATTTTATGATAGAAAATAGTAAAATTTGCAACAGTGCTGAATCTAAATGTGATGTTTAAAGACATTGTCCCTTATTTGCAGTCAATTTAATCATTATAGTATAAAACTAAAAAATTATTAAATAGAGACAGATATGATTGATGTGATAAAAATTACCTTCTGACCCGCTACACTTTCATGTGTTTCAAAAATAATTTATATCTAAACTAGCTTCAACTTACGACTAGAATAGTGGCCCCAAATTTCTTTAAACAAATCTACCATCATGGATGACAAGCAGTCAAATTAATTTTGAAAGCTGAACTTTTGGCTTGAGAAAGAAAAGCAGGGTTATCTAAAATAACTTCTAGAAAAGCACTTTAGGGAAAGTGTATGAAATATTGATTCTATTTACACATTAAAGTAATGTTTATTACCATAGTATAATATTTTCAGATAAAAAAACCTGATAACAAAATAGCTAACCAAACATTTTAAGAGAATTCATTGCATAATAAATAATATTTTTAAAATGTCCCTACAGTTACTCACTTTAGCAACAAAATGATTAAGTAAGTGTTAAAAAATATCAAATAGCTCTAAAACAAAATGAACTCTAATATAAAAATGAAAGGATTGCCAGTCTACCTCAAAATATTGGCATCTTAAAGCTGATGTTTTTTTCAGTAATAAACCACGGAATTTTTGTGAAAACAAACTTGGCCCTTATTATTGGAACAGCTTCCAGCTGACATTGAGTTCAAAGACATCTGGACAGTAGCCTACCTACATCAGATTTTTCAACTTGTATTGGTTGTTCCATAAGTAGAAACTGGAGTGGTACCAGGTAGTGTATTATACTCTCAAAGACTGCAATCAGAGAATTCAGCAAGTTCAAGAAACAGAATTGTGTGCTGTGGTACTGTGATTATTTGGTCTTCCCATTTCTTGCACAGAGCTTTTAAAACCCTTGTAATTTCTAAGTGAGGAGAACAACATAGGTGTCTTATGTTAATGAGGTAACTTTGGGTCCCCTCCTAGGGCTGGGGGCTGGTTGCCAGCGGAGACAACCTTGCAGTTAAAGGTTTGGAATATTCAGTTCCACCCCTCTGTCTTCCATGGTGGGGAAAGGGGCTGGATGATTAATCAATCATGCCTATGTAATAAAGCCTCCATAAAAATCCAAGAGGACAGAATTTGGAGAGCTTCCAGTTTAGGGAATATACAGAGATTTAGGGAGAGTGGCCCACTCAAAGAGAGCAAGAAAGCTTTGCTTATTTTCTTCATTCCTTGCCATATACATCATTCTTCTGTTCCTGAGTTACATCCTTTTATAAGAAACCAGTCATTTAGTAAGTAAAATGTTTCTTTGAGTTCTGTGAGCCACTCCAGCAAATTAATCAAATCAGAGGAGGGGGTTCATGGGGATCACTGATTAATAGCTGGTCAAAAAGAAGTACAGACAACAACCTAGACTTAATGACTGGCATCTGAAACAAGAAGCAGGGGTCCTTGGAATTTCCGATTGATTAGATCAGAAGTGCAAGTGATAACCTGGGCTTTGGACTGGCGTCTGAAGTGGGTGTGGGGGCAGTCTTGTGGGACTGAGCCTTTTACCTGTGGAATTTCATGCTATCTCCAGGGGCAGATAAGTGTCAGAATTGAATTGAATTATAGGACATCTAGCTGATGTCCAAGAATTGCTGTTTGGTGCTGTGGGAAACCCCCTTCCCCATGTTGCAACTGGGTCCAGGAACCCAAAAGATGTACCAGCTTCTGTAACATGCTTTGAATGGCTAGGGTAGAGCACACTATCCTGAAAAAGGTAACTTTGGGAGTTGCACCAATTACACAGGATCAGATAATTGAAAAAATTCAGAAGCCTCTAATGTGTACTGATACAAAGCTTTCTGTGCGGCAGTGGAGAGTAAGATCAGGCTACCAGTGAGCGTCTAAGAATTCCGTATGCAGGCCCCCAGGCTCCTTTCTCAGTCACAGAGGATCTGTCTCATCTTGATGACACTAATATACTTGTAGGAATTGTGGTTTCAAGGGGGCCCAGGGAAAAAATATACAGTTGTGCCTTTTACCTCTTTGATCCTATAACCAATCCAGTTTGTGTAACCTGTTTTGTTTTGTTGCTTTACTGCTATGGAAGTTATCACTGATTACTTCTATCCCTGACTCCTACTCTTACTGTTACCCACTTGCAAAAACTTTTGAAATTTATCTTGGTAGCAAACATACTTACATTACCAACTCTGTAATGAAATTTCTTCTGCATTTTCTTTGTTAGCTATCTCTGCCCAAGGGAGTTTTAAACATGGTTCTCTCTCCTTGAATTTCTGACCAATAGCCATAAAAAAGAATGAGGTCTTGCCATTTGCAATGACATGGATGGAGCTAAAGAGTATTATGCTAAGTGAAGTAAGTCAGTCAGAGAAATGTGGTATATAAGAAACAAAACAAATGAGCAAAGGGGAAAAAGAAGAGAGAGGCAAACAGAATTTTTAAACTATAAACAAACTGATGGTTACCAGAGGGGAGGTGGGTAGGAGGATGGGTTAAATGGGTGATGGGAATTAAGGAGTGCACTTGTGATGAGCACTGGGTATAGTATGGAAATGTTGAATCACTATATTGTACACCTGAAATTAATATTACACTGTATGTTAACTGGAATTTAAGTTAAAAATTTTTTAAATGCATATAAAAAAACTTCAGAAAGAAAATGGAAGGATAACTGCATATTTTGCTACTCAGCCTAAAACTTTTCCTCTTCTCCATTTCTTTACTCAGTTCCCATCTATTTGCTTCTACTGTTTGATATTACAGGAAGATCCAATTCAAAAAAAAAGAATAATCTAAATTTGTTTTGTTAGCACAAATCCTCAGTTTTTTATAAATTTAAGTTTTTTGTAGTTGAGTTAACCAATATGAAGTTGAATATAATGTTCTTAGTTTTAGAATGGAATATATGATCATATAAGATAATATCCTGCTATTCATATTAATATATGATTTTTTCTCTCCTTTTAATTAAGTTTCATTTACTTTGATTCTAAAAACAAAACTTTGAAGCAATTATGCCATAGCATAAAGATGAATTATAGAAATTCATATAGTCAGGTATTCCTACCCTTTTCTAGACAATATGCTGTAAAATAGGTCTATAAATATATTGATTTTGTGCATGCTGATATATTTTCAGTGATATAGACACACTCTTGTTTGTGGGGGGGAGAATAATTTAATATTTCTAGAAAATATAAAAGTTATAAAACCAAGCTTGCAAAACTGGCAGTACAGAGACTAATTTTGTTATACATATTTATCAATTTTATGCATGAAAATAAATATTTCATCACACAAATAGAAAGTGACATTGTATGCATGAATTCATGTGCCATGGTTCAGCTATAAATTGTGATTCAGTGTGAATGTTTCAGAAAAACTAATTTCTAATTACATATATTTACATTTTATTACTACAAACTTCTGCATTAGTGATACTATTACATTGAACTCTTGAGATGATTATAAAAGTATCTTTATAATAAAATTAGGAAATAAAAACAAACCAGAAAAATATACAAAATCTTTAAATTATCCACATATCTACCACAATTTGAAGTTTGTGTGTAGTTTTGTAGCATGGGTAAGTGGGCACATATAGATTTGAGAATACTAAGTTTCTTAATGTAAATTATACTATGAAGTTATATTATGACTTTGTTTCTCATACAATTAAGATTTTATTCAATGACATAATTTCTATAGCTTCCCCATCTAATAACCTGTGAAGTTCTGTGATGTGTTTAGTTCATCAGTATATCCACGTGATCTGAAAGGATTTATCACACAGGAGTTGCTTAATAAGTAATACTTTAATAAAAAAATAATCCTAAAGAAATTTCAGATGTTTGACTTCTAGTGGTTTTTAATTTTTAAATAATATAAACTTTTTGTGTACAGAATGTATGCAATTCCAGTACGTAAACTAAAAGCACTTTTAAAGAAAAGAATGGGGTTATATCCCTTGTCTTTCATTCATTCTTCATTTCATGGCTGCTGAAACTGCCTTTACAATGTCAATGGATATTTTATCATCAAATATAAAACTCTTTTTATATTTTTTTCTACCAAAACATTTTGTATCACATAGCATATTATGTATTTATATGTGCTTTTCTTTTTCTAGTTTATTGTTAGAAACTTAAGTTATTGCATAGAAGCCCTTTTTTTCTGATATTAATTTTTAGACCTATATATTTTCCTCTCAGTACTGTTATAGCTCCATCCCATACATTTTGATGTGCTGTGCAATTTTGTTTTCATTCTGTTCTAAATATTTTCAGGTTTCCATTTTGACTTCTTCTTTGACCAACAAGTTATTTAAAAGTTTGGCTTTTTTTTTTTTTTTTTTAATTTTCATTATGTTTTGTTAATCACCATACATTACATCATTAGTTTTTGACGTAGTGTTCCATGATTCATGGTTTGCGTATAACACCCAGTGCTCCATTCAATACGTGCCCTCTTTAATACCCATCACCAGGCTAACCCATCCCCCCACCCCCTCCCCTCTAGGACCCTCAGTTTGTTTCTCAGAGTCCATAGTCTCTCATGGTTCGTCTCCCCCTCCGATTTCCCCCCCTTCATTTTTCCCATCCTACTATCTTTTTTTTTTTTTAACATATAATGTATTATTTGTTTTAGAGGTGCAAGTCTGTGATTCAGCAGTCTTACACAATTCACAGTGCTCACCATAGCACATACCCTCCCCCCAATGTCTATCACCCAGCCACCCCATCCCTCCCAACCCCCACCACTCCAGCAACCCTCAGTTTGTTCCTGAGATTAAGAATTCCTCATATCAGTGAGATCATACAATACATGTCTTTCTCTGATTGACTTATTTCGCTTAGCATAATACCCTCTAGTTCCATCCACATCGTTGCAAATGGCAAGATTTCATTTTTTTTTTATGGCTGCATAATATTCCATTGTATATATATACCACATCTTCTTTATCCATTCATCTGCTGATGGACATCTTGGCTCTTTCCATAGTTTGGCTACTGTGGACATTGCTGCTATAAACATTGGGGTGCTTGTACCCCTTCGGATCACTACATTTGTATCTTTGGGATAAATACCCAGTAGCACAATTGCTGGGTCATAGGGTAAGTTCAATATGAAAAGTAAAATACTCTGATAATACAGAGATTTAGCAAGGATATAGAAGACTTGAAAAACACTATCAAGTAACTCAACCTGACACATAAAAAACATTCTACCAAATGATTTCAGAATACACATTTTTTATAGGAAATTAATTTCCTATAAATATTTGAAGATTTCCTAAATTTCCTTCTGTTGTTGATACCACATTTAATTTTCTTGTATTTAGAAAACACTTTCATTATAACAATCCTTTTAAATCCATCAGAACTTGTTTTATTTCCTGGCATACCTAACATTCTATCGTAGAAGTATTACATTTGGGCTTGGAAAATATGTGTGAACTTCTTTTGGAATTTTTTTTTACTGATATAAAATAAGTTATCAGTGTAATTATTTTGAGTAAAGTTGAAAAGTTTTTGTATTTTTAGGAAATATAAATTTCACAAGATTTTTTTTATCTATTTTGGCAATTTTGTATTTAATGTTCTCTGCCCATTTTCTTACAAGATTTTTGCTCTTTTTCTTCAATTTTAATGTTCCTTATTATATTACAGATATTAGCTCTTTATGTGTATGTTGCAAACACTTTCTTAATCTCTCATTTACTATTTAGTGATGATGTCCTCTGCCTCAAGGCTATGATTGTTCCTTCATTTTATGTAGCCACATTTTAT
The DNA here is from genome assembly GCF_004348235.1 of Phoca vitulina. Lineage (NCBI taxonomy): Eukaryota > Metazoa > Chordata > Mammalia > Carnivora > Phocidae > Phoca > Phoca vitulina. The sequence continues at coordinate 25,811,447 of NW_022589708.1, read as the reverse complement.
GATTATTATGATTATGATTATTATTATAATTTTATACCTGGAATTTGATCTCATATAATAATTGTATATTTCTATATATGAATGATACTGATAAATTACTTAATCTTTTTTCTAGGACTTGTATATTTTAATTTTTTTCAAGTAAATTTCTGATGTTTGAAGTTTCATTCCTGATGGTGGTGAGGAATTGATCAAATTTTACCTTTTTTTCTGAATGGCTATCCAACTGTCAAACATCTTTTGTTTAAAATGAAATCTTGGGGCACCTGGGTCGCTCAGTCATTAAGCGTCTGCCTTCAGCTCAGGTCATGATTCCGGGGTCCTGGGATTGAGGCCCACATTGGGCAGCTTGCTCAGCAGAGAGCCTGCTTCTCCCTCTGCCTTCCACTCCCCCTGCTTGTGTTCACTCTCTCTCTGACAAATAAATAAATAAAACCTTTTTTTAAAGTTTTAGTATTATTTTTATAACTCCAATAATTATTTTGAAAACAAATTTTACACCAGTTTTCTTTATTTGAACTTTTACATGCCTTTAAATTCACTTCTGGATCCAAATGTCCTTGATGTCACCAATTCTCAAGCCTTTGGGGAATTTTTGCTTTATAATTTAAATTGAGTTTTACTTTAATCAATGGCCAGATTAAGATTAAATTTTCCAGGTCTGCTAAATCATTTAGCATCCATCTAATTGCTTTTTAGGATCCAAAATTTTCTTGCTACTCTTTTCTCTTTTGTCCTTGAATTTGTGTATTTATACCCTTAGTATGTCATTTTATTAGTATTTGAGTAAAATTTCAAGAATGCCAAAAGTAAATGTGTCTTCATTTAATCAACTTTTCTACAAACTTTTGTTTCTAAAATTATTCCTCAAATATAGTAGCACAGTTAATAACAGATTTTTTGTAAATGTGCACTTCTATAAAATATCATAAAGTTAATTAGTGATTTAACATATAAATTTGCTTTTTGAAATTGACTTTTTAAAAACTATCTACAACACACTATTTTACTAAAGAACATAACTAATGATTAGAATGGGAGAATATACTGCAACATACTTTCTGATGATTCTTTTAGTTAATTCTCAACACACACACACAAGAATAAGACCAACAAAAGAAATCAAAAAGAAAATAGATAGTTGGAAATACAACTAAGAGAAAAAGAAACATCAATGAGATGGAAAGCCATAAAAGAATAGAAGTAACATTTAAATCAATCTTGTTTCTTTGAACAAAATAAACAAAAATAGACCAAACACTAGCTAACCTAATCAGAGATAACGTGGCGGAGTAATGAGTAAATATAAGATGGGAGGCGAAAAGCAGATAGTTATTGAAACTAAAAAAAAAAAATTGATACCAAAAAGATATTAATATCAAAAAATCAAAGATTAAATTTAAAATTGATTAATTAGGCAAGAAGATGATTAAATTGTATTTCTATTCTCTGTATAGATAATGATAATATTTAACCATTAGTGTATGAACAATCAAAAAGTATAAAGAAATTTAGGAAAAAATACATTATATGATACATGCGGTAGTTTATATTAGAAGTATGCTATTTCCCTGATTTTGTGATGTTGACAGTATTGTATACTTTTAAAATACATAATTTCTTGTCATTCATTCTCCTTCTAAATAAATATTTTTACCAAATTTCATATTATTTTCCTGTAAATGATGCACAAAATGTATAAACTCTTGGCCTTTATATACTTAATGGAATTTCTGAATAAGGGCTAATAGTTATTAAGTAAATTGATATAACAACTATTCCAAGTCCTTTTATATTCATTATCTCATTTATTATTTCCATATTTGCTTTCAATCAAGAGACCTATATGCTATATAGACTTATTCTTCTTCCAACTTAGATTTGACATTAATGATGAATGCATTTCCTATTTTTTTCAATCTTGTGTTCAACAGACATACTTAATGATGAAGGAAAGGCCTACCACGTGGTACATCCATACATCATGTAGTAACCATATTATATCTTTTTGTTATGAAATAAGGCTCCATTGTTATATATAAAATCTTTTTGTTTCTTCATAGAGGAATTTAAATGACTTCTATTCTAAAGATATAACATCACAGAGTTATTACCACATCTATATTATTATGACAAGGTGACTTGTTAACTTCCTTTTTACATTCTAACTTTATTCTACTTTTTAATTATAAATGTATCTTGTACCTTCTTTTAAGGATCATACTTATATGAAATAAACATATTACTCTTTAAGACGTTGATCTATAAAACTATGTGTAGAAAGATGACAATTCAAAGTGTTCCAGGGGTGCCTGAGTGGCTCAATCAGTAGGGCATCTGACTCTTGGTTTTGGCTCAGGTCATGATCTCATGGGTCCTGGGACCTGACCACACTCAGTGGGGAGTCCTAAGCTTGAGGATTCTTTCCCTCTGCCCCTCCCTCAACTCACATGCATAATCGCATGCTCGCTCTCTCAAATAAATAAATATATCTTTAAAAAAAAAACAAAAAAATTTAAAAACAAAGTGTTCCTGTCAAAATATTTTAATTATTCACACATTTATTTTGGAGAATTGTTTTTCTAAAAACTTCTTTAAATTTTAGTAAGTCACAAAGATAGATATTTAACATTTCAAAACAATTCAGCTTATTTTTCTTTGTAATCTCTATGATGGCTTCATATGATTGATCTGATCTTATTTTTTACATGTTTAAATTAACACTTTTTTTTATTGTCATAATTGAAATCATACATTTTAGGCCTATGCCATAATTAATAGAATTAGAAATTTTTCTTATATCCTGCAAACTACTTTTGCTCTCTTCAGAGAGTCCTGTTTCTAATATTTACCTTATTTTTATCCCATCTAAAAGTTCTCCACTCATATACAAATAGAGATTAGTCGTTTTCTGGTAAAAGAGTCCCCATTTTTAGGTATCTTCTGCATGTAGTTTTTTATTTTGCTTCTTCTGGAAGGAGCATATTTTTATGTCATCTGTTTTGTGTTTTTTTTTTTCCTTTCCCTAAAAATAGGAAAATTATGTTATTTTAGTTTTAGGTACTTTTTTATTTGATCCTATAATTACAGTAATCTCAGATCAAAAGGCCTTGCCTTTTACCACTTATATGAACTGTTCTGTTTTTCTCTTTTCATTTTTATGTACCTAAAGATGTCATATCTTTAGATACATCATGCAGTATATTTTCAAATTAATTGATTTTGTGGTTTATTAAAAGACTATAAAATTTATCATTTCCTTTTTGTACACGATTGTGTATGTGCATGTGTGTGTGCATGCTTTTTCAGTTATATAGATATTAATGTGAATAAAATGCACAAAAGAAACTACCTTGGAGAACAGTAGCTAAGGAATCATCTAATTTTCTTTTGTCCTATTTAATAGAACCTAGCTTTGTATAGCAAATGGAGGTGATATATGCCTTATACTTACATTTACTTAACACAGACTTTAAGTAGACATTATATGCCAGCTTATGAGTTACAGCAGTGAACAAGACAAAATGGAAATAATGTTTTATAAAATATTACATAATATTGAACATTTAGTAATTTTTATCTAATCTTAAAAAAACTGAACATTTGTGCCAATGAAATAAACAGGCAACCTGATAAGTGTTTTGATAAATGGAGTTTCATACAAGATGTGTCCTATAGAAAAGTATTTACCTGGGTTGTGGTTCTATAAATAATGACACTACTCCATAAATAATTAAAACTAAAAAAGTAAATCTTCAATATGAAACAATTTGAGTGAATCTCTATAAAACAGATACAAATAAAAATTCATCAGTAAATTAGTTCAAAGTAAGTCAAAATATATTTTAATATATTATTTTACAATGACTAAATTCTTACATAATATCCTAATTTGGCTCTTCCTTTTTTTCCCCATTGATGCTTAGTAGGTGGAACAAGAATCATTTAACAAAAGTCAAATTATTATCTGGCTTCTATCTTCTTTTATCTATGCTTCTTCCTCTGAAATGAAATTTAGCATTGGTTCAGCCAAAAGAAATTGTGGATTCTTCAATTTTCCTCTTAAACATAATTTTTCAGAGTAATACATAAACATTTTTACAGCTGCAATTTTCATTTGATTTTTCATGGTCTAAAGATACTAGTTTCTCAAATTTCATAGTTCTTTCAACATCTTGTTTGCCTTGCTTGGAAGCAAGTTATTTATAAAGAATATAATTTATTTAGTTGGTAGGAATAGGGAGTGATGCATCTTCCTGAACATTAATTATATCAGTTTACCTTATAGCTTTGGACCAAAAATTGGGAGAAATTTCAAAGGGAAAAATTTTGAAGTTGATTTAAATAGCCTGACATACCAAACTGTCTACTGCTCATTTTTCTTCCCAAATATCTCAGTTTATGACTCAGCTGCTCAAAATAATTTGCTTAATTAAATCAATGTTCACATACTCTATATATCCAATGTGCATATGGAAAGAAGAAATAGAAACAATATGCTTCAGATGAAATATTTTAAATAAAGTCCCATGCTAAATTTGATGTTAAGTATTTAAATATGTCTTGTACTTTGCTTTAATTTTTTAAAGACCTCAGTTTGACACTTAGAGTAACATGTGATACTGTTAAAGGGATAGTTCTGCATTATTTTTGTAATTAATTTGCAGTTTATCCTACTTGAGATATTTACTATTATAGGAAGTACATATTCTTTCTCGATTGTATGAACTGAAGTCAAATATTGATAATGACCAATAAATATATGGTTAGAGAAGCTGCATATGAAACTATGATCTGTCCCTCAGGTAAATTCAATTAGCTATTTAGCTTTCAGGCATGTCATATGACCCTCTTCTAACTTAGATGGTCATGATCCTTCACTGGATTATTAAAATAATAAAATACATAGCTAACTTGAACATAAGTCCATACCAATAAGATGGAATACAATATTCAACAAAATGGAAGAAAAAGGAATAAATGCATAAGAGATGAAACAAGAATCCATGGCCTTCAGAATTATCTAAGTGACATATTTTTTAAAATATGAAATCTTATTCTGATTTGGATTGCTGTTCTGGGAATACCTGACCTATTTTCCACACTTTGAAAGTTCCAAATGTCAGAGGTATTTGAAAATGCTAATATTTGAAAATGCTAATTTTTAGCTCCTAAGAATGTTTTAATATTTGGTGAGTGCTTATTATATACTAAGCTAAATCCAATTTATTCTGCTGAGACTGTGTTTTTCATATTATTTGACAATGTTATTCATGTGACAAAGAGCTCTACTTTTTAACAAAATGAAATTTAATGGGAAATTTTAAAAAAAGATAAATGGGATAAAAACTGTGAAAACATGATGTCAAAAAATAAGTAAGAAGAGTTTATTTTAGAATAAATTTGCAGGTGCCAGGCAATGTAATGTTATAGGTTCATAAAATAAATGCATTTTATGATACTTTATGCCTCAAAAGTTTTTATATTCCATATGATTTTTTTTGCATTATAAAAATGGGACATAAGATTATTTACCTTTTACATGAGTAAAATCAAAAGTGCATTTTGGGTATAATGCAGCCAAAATGAGTAGTGAGAATTTCTGTTTGGTTTTATCAATAGGGATTTATTTACAAATTAACTGAAAACATATTTTAGTGTAACTTAGAATATATAAAATGGAAATAATAATGATAATAACAATAATAATTATTGTGAAATCCAGTAATTGATGCAGCACTTGCTTATTGTGTGATAAACATTTAACAATTGTTCTTATTGGCATTATTTTTAATAATGTATCATTAGGAAGCAAAACCAGCTAATGGCAATTCTATATTCATGTCTACTGCACTGTTCACATTGTCTCTTTTGTGTGTCATTTATCGCTGTTTCTTCACCTACCTAGAGACACTTCATTTCCCATTTTTGGAAATAGATTACTCTTTATATAAAACTTAATATGAGCATAACAAGATTTTTAAAAATAGAGAGTGGTTGGTTGTACGGATTTTGAAATTAGACAAGTTAGAGATTGAAATATTGTCTTGGACACTTAACTACCTGTTAACTTGGACAATTGCCTTAACTCTCTAGTCCTTTGCACTTTCATCCATAAAATGGCCTAGTCGGGTAAAATTCAAAGATTTATTTTATGGGCTCCAGACCCCATTACCCAACTGTATACTAGATATCTCCATTTGGTTGCCCAGTTGATACCAAAACTTAACAACAAATCCGCCAATGCATATACCATTTTTCTTTGTATGTTCTATTAACTCTTTTAGAGAAGATAATACATATATACAAGTAGATGAGAATATGAATATAATAGCACAGTTTATCCAAGTAAGTATGTAAAAATAATTAAAATTTTCTATAATAGTAGATTGTCTTAATAAAGTGTAGTATAGATATTCAATAGCATACTATTAGGAAATTTAAATGGTCTTGCACATCTTTATTTACTGATATGTAAATGCATATTTTGAAAGACAAATTTTTTTTTTTTTTTTAAGATTTTATTTATTCACCTGACAGATAAAGACATAGTGAGAGAGGAAACACAAGCAGGGGGAGTGGGAGAGGGAGAAGCAGGCTTCCCGCTGAGCAGGGAGCCCGATGCGGGGCTCGATCCCAGGACCCTGAGATCATGACCTGAGCCAAAGGCAGACGCTTAACGACTGAGCCACCCAGGCGCCCCGACAAATTTTTTTTTTAAATCATGTTTGAAAATAATGTGTGCATTTATTTGTTTTGCCAATTCAGATGTATCTGTATACATGACACATTTAAGGCAAGGTTATCCTTTTTGGTTTTTCTAAAGAGAAAATCCAAACCAAAACAAATAAGCAAGAAAACAAGCAAACAGTAGTCAGGAAGTAAAAAAGCCAAGGGTATTCCATGCACACCAAATAATTAAAGTTGATACTATTAATAGTATGTGTGCCAAAATGGTGCCTATGGCTGATTACTTACAGTACTACAGATGCAATTGTCAAATGTTTACTTAAAATAGCCTATTAATCTAGTTTACACATTTATCATTTAGTCAATGCAATGCCAAACTACAAGCTTTAAAGAAATGTACTAAATTAATTATATATTTTCTACTTTCTATTTTTTACTGAAAAAAATGTATCCAGACTTTTTTTTTTTTTTTTTTTAAGATTTTATTTATTTGCGAGAGAGACAATGAGAGACAGAGAGCATGAGAGGGAGGAGGGTCAGAGGGAGAAGCAGACTCCCTGCTGAGCAGGGAGCCTGATGTGGGACTCGATCCCGGGACTCCAGGATCATGACCTGAGCCGAAGGCAGTCGCTTAACCAACTGAGCCACCCAGGTGCCCAAAAATGTATCCAGACTTTTTATCTTTCTCTTTGATCTTTATAATAAACACTGAAGTTTTTGAGTTATAGAGCATACTTATCCTGAAAATTTCACCTTCATTTTTGCTCAAGTTATGTGAAATACAGAAGTTTTTAAAAACGTGTGTGTTATCTTAATGAAGATTTTTAGCTGAAGCTTTGGATATTTATTCACTTAAAATAGTTGTGGCTTTCTTCTTCCTATTGTTATCTACCTTCAATATTCACAAAGTAACTCCTTAGTGAATTGTTTTCTAAGTTGATTATAATAGATTTGTTTATGAAATATCCAGTAGTGATCATTTTGTAGTTATATGCAAAATAACATTTTAACTTTTAAGTAAGACCATTAAGAGAACACTTAAAAAATACTATGAAGGAACACAAATGTAAAATGCCTTTCTCTCTTTTCTGAATGACAATTTTAGGGAAAAAGTTTCCTTATAGCCAGTCATGCATAAAATATATAGGTATAATATTTAAAAGGGGACACATATAAAGCCGGGCTAGATTTTGATAGGCATAGTATAGCATAGTAATGAGTAGAATTTGGGAATCAAATTACCTGGATTCAAATTCTGCCTCAATTGTGTGGCCCAGGGATAGTTAACCTCTGTGTGCTTCTTTTCTTTTGTATGTAAATGGATACAAAAATTGTACACATGCCATAGAATGACAGTGAGGATGGAATGATTTAAATTAATACTGTTAAAACATACGGAAGAGAACCAATAAGCATGCAATCCATATTTCCTGTGGTTGCACTATTCTGCTCCTGATTTCCAGTGGATAGTTCTTAATAAAGTCCAAAAGGAACACATTGATTTTTGGAAATAAGTGCATTATCCTACAAGATAATGAAAAACATATAGGCCTCAAAGACAGTAGATGGAAAGAGATGCTATATGTTTGGAAAATGGTCTAAAACAGAATTTTTGTTAACTAGCTGCTTTAATGTATAGATACTATTTGAATGATAACTTTCTACAATTGCATATTATTTCACAAATTTTCACTATATGTATGCAGGTATGTGTGAGTGTATACATATCCCTATACATCTATATGTATATATGCATATATGCTATGTGTATGTATGCATACTGTCTCAGCTGGTCTTCTGTGACATCGGTGGTCAGATGTGAATAAGGAAGTTGAACTTTGTTGCTCTTGGATAGACTCTTCTACATGTTGTACACTTAGGTGGGCCAATTGGGATGTCTCAGTTCTAGTGCATGTGGTCCCTCATTCTTCAAAGAATAGCCCAATCGGATTCACATGGTGGAAGGAGAGATTTGGAAAGTGAAAGTATGCAGTGCTTGAGGTCTAGGATTAGAACTGACATACTTCAGTACCACTGTATTTTACTACTTAAAGCAAGTCTCAAGGCAAGGTCAGATTCAAAGTGTAGGGGAAAAGATATCCTTTTATGAGGGACAGACCTTCCAGATAATATTGTAGAGGATACAGATAAGAAAGAGAAAGATGCAATCATTTTGCCCCATTATCACTGCACACTCAAATAGAAATTTTCCATATTCTACTACCTCTTGACATATCATTTAATTTATTTATCTATTATATTTATTGTTTATCATCTCTCTTCTTATAAGGAAAGCCACCTCAGGCCAGGGTCTTTATCTCATTCACTGATGTATTCCAAGTGCTTTTGACAATGACTGGCATAGAATAAGCACTCAAAGTCTTGTTAATTTAATGAATTAATTCAAGATAAATTATTGGGATTTCTGTAGAATCCAAGTTATCTTTTATTAATTACCAGTGTTAACAATTCTTGATTAATGACAAAAATTCATCTCAAGTAAACATATCATTTCTGATAGGAAAACATATATCAGTGTTATGGAATGAATGAATGTATCGCCCCGAAATCCGTATTTTGAAGCCCTAACTCCTATTGTGATGGTATTTGGAGGTGGGACTTTTGGGAAGTAATTATGGTTAGAAGAGGTCATTAGTTTGGGGCCTTCATGAAGGGATTAGTGCCCACAAGAGAAGAGAAATCAGGGCTCTCCCTTTCTTTCTCTACACACACACACACACACACACACACACACACAC
>NW_022589708.1:25771603-25801988 GCF_004348235.1 Phoca vitulina | reverse complement strand
ACACACACACACACACACACACACACACACACCAAGGAAAGATCATGTGAGAGCAAGAAGGCAGCTATCTGCAAGCCAGAAAGAGAACACTCATAAGGAATCAAACTGGCTGGCACCTTAGTCTTAAATTTCCCAACCTCCAGAACTGTGAGAAAATAAATTTCTATTCATTTTCACCAAATGGTATTTGTTATGGTAACCCAAGTTGACTAAGACAGTGTGCCACAGGCATCTCCAAATCCAAATGTGCCAAACTGAACATACGATTTTTGCCCAGCATTTTCTTTTGCATTTTTCAACTTGGTGGATGGTCCCATCATCTACCCAGTTAACCAGGCCAGAAAATGGAAATTATTACTGGTTGTTCTTTCACCGTGTTAATACTCTTTTAGGCTCTATGTTCTAATTACTAATTACTCAATTCTCAGTGCACTAGTAGTCATTTTTTAGAGGTTGACCTACGGTTTTGGAATGTAGATGACCACTCTGATGGCAATTCATTTCCCCATGTGGTTTATAATTTTTTACCGTGAACACATTTTTAACTGAAGCTCTTTTCGAGGAAAACTTTTAGACACTTGGTGTTAAAAATTTGTAAGGATTGTTTCCCTTTGGCCTCAGCTCAAAACACAAAAGTTTAACTAGAGATGTGGTATTCTGTCAAGACAGTGGCGGGGGCTAGGGTGGGGTGAGGGGCAGCATGATGTTTTCCCTTTTTTTATCTTGTACTCATTCACAGGATGAATACTTATACTTTAATGCTTAGTTCCAGCTCCCAGTCATTAAAGAGAGTAAAGAGTTATCACCCATTTCTGTTTGGAATTTTGACTCCAGACCCTAAATCCTACATTCAGTTTCTGTCCACTGATGAGCTATCTCGATGTAGCTTGTCTTGCTACTCTAGCTTTAATTTCTGAAATGTTTCTTATTTGTGTTTATCTTAGATAAGTATATGTGTTGTATTTTATTCAGTATATTTTGTGTGTGAAATGAGAAGATACGTGTTCCTCGTTAACTCATGTTACCACACTGAATAGTTGTCTAGTTTCCCCACCCCCTGCCTTGGTCAAATTATAGCAACTTTGGTATATATTCTCTATTTGATCTTGCTTGATCAATAGTTATTTATGAATAAAATCAATCCATTCTCATTTGTAAGCAAAGATCCCCCTATTGTAAGTGTTCTTCAAAAGCAGAGGGATTAAATACAAATACACTAGTCAGGTGTCCATGCTTAACAAAGGGACTTTGACCAATTTTTAAAGTTTCTTTTTTTTTTTTCACAAGGAAGTTTAACATGGGATCTACCCTCTTAAAATTTTCAGTATATAAAAATTATTGTTGGCTATAGGTACATCATTGTACAACGTATCTCTGGAGCTTATTCAAACTGCTTAACTGAAATACCATGCCCATTCATAGTTTCTTTCCTACCCCCATCCTCCCCCCCACCGCAGCCCTTATAACCACTATCCCATTCTTTGATGCTATGGATATGACCATTTTAGATACCTCATATGAATGGAATCATGCAGTATTTGTTTTTTTGTGACTGCCTTAATTTACTTAGCATCATATCCTCTCTGTTGTTATGTATGGTGGGATTTGTTTCTCCTGTTTAATTCCTTTCATCAATGTTCTGTAATGCTCCATATAGAAATCTTTTACCTCCGTAGTTGTTTATTCCTAAGCATTTTATTCTTTTTGGTTATATTGTACATGAGATTGTTTTCCTAATTTCTTTTTCAGAGAGTTGTTAGTATGTAGAAACACAACTGACTTTTGTATGTTGATTTTGTATCCTGCAACTTTACTAAATCTGCTTATTAGTTCTAAGAGGTTTTTAATGGAATCTTTAGGGTTCTCTGTATATCAACTTGCTTAACATTTTAGTTTCTTGATTGTTAGTGGTAGTAATTAAGGTTATCAATAATCTCAGACTTTTTGTGAGTGTTGAATGAGATAATTAATGCCTGTCATATTCTTAGTTCAGTGCCTACCTCAGCAAATACTCAAAAATGCTAGCAAATATCATTATTGTTTTTATCAGCTGTCAAATATTCTTAACAGACATATCAGACCCATGCCCATACCACCAAATTCATACTCTAACAATTCTCTCCCAGTCAAAACAGATTGCAGGGATTTAAGCAGAGGGTTGGTATGATTGCATCTGCATTTTATTAAGGTCACTTCAGTTTTAATACAAAGAATGGTTGAAGTAGAATCCAGAGATTGAATATATGTGGAGATATTAGTTGGAAGGTGATAGCAGCAGTTCTAATGGGAGAGGATGAGAAGTTGAAATATGAAAGTGCATCAGAGATTAAGAAAAATGAGTCTATTTTAATAAGCATTTATGTGTTTAAATCTAAAAGTTTGATGAATGCTTGGGTGTAGAAGGAGGAAGAGTACGAAGGGTCAATAATGACAGTTCTATAAATGCTCTGTGTAGTAGGATGAATGGTAAAGACCTTGACTGAAGAATGCTAGTATAAATCAAGTTTTTAGAGAAATACTCTCATTGATTTTTATTTTACAAACCAACACTGAGTTGTATTGAAATATCCATATAATTATATTACATAATCATTTGGAAATATTGGTACAGTTTGGAGGAATAATATGTAGTGATGTTTATATTCAGATCCATCATACACAAAGAAACATTAAATGTACACATATGTGGATAAGATTGTCAAGGGAAAAAATCCACAATGAGTACAACAACAACAAAAAAGCCAAACTTTGGGAAAACCCATTATTTAGTTACGGATGGGCAGACAATGTGGATGCAAGGGCACTGACAAATAATGATAAAAGAGGAAAAAGTATAATACTATAATTAGGGTTAACTTTTATGGCATAATTAATTTGTCAATGATATGCCTTCTGTGGGTTTTGTCTTATTAATGTGCTGTAATCTCATTAATCTGGGACACAATTTTAAGCAGTAGCTCCTATTATATGATGAATCCTCCCTTTAATAGTTTTGACATTGTGGTATAAAGAGATTAAGAAAATACCCCAGGACATTGTGTTCATAAATGCCAGAAACAGAATTAAAATGTTAACTGAAAACAAAGACCAAGTTCACTGTAATAATTTTGAATCATCAAAGATATTATATAAATAGAATTAGATATATTTAAATTATATTTTACATTTTATTTTTTACTCATATTTTTAAATTAAATTACAGTGTACCCAATGAAAATAACAGCATCCATATCATTTTGTTTCATTATAACATTGATTTTATTCAAATACTTAAAGGAATCAGTTGAAATATAAGTAGGCCGGTAAAATGAATCAAACTCAACGAGACAAGTTATAGCTTAGTGTTTAACAGTCTCTTAATTGTTGACATAATTAAGTGAGCAGAACCATTAAAGTCACTATTTTGTAAGTTGTGATATAAGAGATAAAAATAAAATACTCTTTTCCTAATTAAATGACTATAAAGTGCCAATTCATTCTTTATTGGAGCAATTTAATACAAAGAAGCAGTCAGCATTCTTTTTTAAACATCTGTGCCCCATTCTTTTTTCCATTTTGATTTTATAACTCAGATTTGAGTAATTATAAGAACTAAAGAACTAAGAATTCTATGGTAAAGTTGATTTGTAAAATATAAACTTTTTTTTTAAAGATTCTATTTATTCATTTGACAGGGAGAAAGAGAGCATAAGCAGGGGGAACAGCAGGGAGAGGGAGAAGCAGGCTCCCTGGTGAGCAGGGAGCTCCACACAGGGCTCAATCCCAGGACCCTGGGATCATGACCTGAGCCCAAGGCAGATGCTTAACTGACTGAGCCACCCAGGCACCCCTAAAATATAAACTTTCAAAAAGAGAAATTTCTAAGGGGATCTTGATCTAGATAATATGCATTCTTGTTAATAATATATATTTAATCATTTGTGGGGGAAAAATTATGGAACATTGTTGCAGAAGAAAAGTAGAGCAGATTCCAAACAGCCTGACAGAACTTCACCTAAAGACTGTCATATTCTTATTTATATTACCCAAACCACTCTTTGTTTCCCGAAGTCTTTACTCTCATTGTGGCTTTTGAGCAGACACTGAGAATAAATCAGCACTTTTCTTTCCTCCACAGGGATTAATATACTTGGTGGTAAACACAGATAACTTAACAATAAAACATTTCTTAAATTAAAAAAAAATAATAATAATAAATGTGGTACCTTGGAGAACAGACATCCAGAGATAGTTGCCTAAGTTTAGTAAAATCACATCTACTGTAACTCTTCTTATTCAAAGGTAGTATCTCCTCATGGTAACCTTATTGTTATTTATATGGTTGTACAGGTCTGTTTCCACCTCCTATTCTTATTATACAACCCCTTCATACCAGTGGAAATTGTTGTGATTTTTGGATGAGGATCTCAGTGCTAAGCAAAGAATACTTTTTTTAATAAGATTCCCCCCGGCAAATTGAAACTATTAAGGGAAACCACTTATCTCCTGTGGGTTTACATAAGGTCTTAGAAATCAAAACCCTTTGCCTTGTCATGTGTTCCCTGAGTATGAAGAATGCATCGTATAAAATACATAAAAATTAATATGAAAAATTCAAACGATCTGTAAGAAAAGTGGAAATATTGCTCAATAAAGTTTATTAGAGACAAAATGGTCAAGGTTTTTATTGGAGACTGGTCATACCATCATTCTCTGCCTAACATATACCACAATTCTAGTCTCTCATAAGGAAAGCAGGTGTGTTCAGCATACACCATATTATTTTCACACAGTTAGGCACAATGAGCCATGCTTTAGGGAATATTCATAGAACAAAATATTGTACAGAACAATTAATGAATGTTATAACTCGCCAGTAAAAATGAAATACCTCAGGTGTGACATCAGACAGAAGAGGAAGCCCCAGACCTCATTCCCTCACAGATGCCGCTAACAGTGGTGTAAAGATATAATTGAGGATTATGTTGACTGTACGTGCTTCCAGAGATGATTTGCTTTCTCCCTTGTTCAGCCCCTTAGCCACTAACAGATTATGAAGATTTTAAATTAATTCTTCACTGAGGCTTTTTCAAATTTACCTAGTTACTTTGAATTTGGACCACAAATCTGACTGAGGCCAAGCTAGTCATTACTTCTCAGGTTTTATTTCTGTTTTTGCTTCTCCTGTGCTTAGTGTTAAATAATGCAATTCCTCTAGTCCTTTAATGAGGCTGTGGGAGTGGGGAATGTTTACTTCTGGTTTACCCTCAAGCTGAGGATTTTACCTGTTGGTCCCAGTTTTACTGATTGGGGATTCCTGCTTAATTCTCCACTGTCAGTGGCCAAAGGCTGGGCCCTTTGTTTCCAATGCAAAACTCAAGTCAGCTTGGCAAATTCTCCCTTTTCAAAATCAGCTTTAGGATTCCATTTATATTTTGTAAATACTGATTTATCTACATTAGCTTGCCAGCTCTTTAATACAAAAGTGTTACTGTTTTTGCTGCTGTTTGTTTCATGTACTTAAAAAAATTTTAATCCAGCACTTTTAGTCGTTTTCAGTGGGAACATAAATTTATCTGCCTGACTATTCATATTACAGAAATGGCTCAGTCCCTCTGACATTTATTCTTGTTCATTACCTGTGCATGCATTTATACTTGACATAAAAGATAAATCTATCACTACTGAGGATTGTGGACCCTCTTCGATAAAATTCATCTCCTAGACTCTTGAATGTTAAAGTTTGCTTATACTTTTGATCTCTTCCTCATTTTATCCTTCTCACTTCTTTTTAATTCTATTTAAACATATTCAAAATTTTTTTTTCTCCCAAAATACTAAATGCATACCTAAATTTGTGGTCTCTAGATTTCAAACACTACTGCTAAGAGCAGTAACAAAAATAAAATGAGTATGCTGTTTACATGTAAATCTCCAATGACAAACAAAGCACCTAGAATAAGATGACAGAAACGAAGAATTCAGTCCATTGACTAGCTGAGTAATCTTGGGCAAATTACTTTCATTTCTGAGTGTTTAGTTTTTTTCCTCTAAAACAAAAATGCTCCTTCCTTGCCCAGTGTTCTGACTGCTTCTGCATAATTCTTACTGCTCTCTATAATGCTATTCTCCTTCTTAGTCAGCAAACACGCCAGGTAAAATGGAAGGCCCAATTCCTTGAAAAGTTCAGTTCAATACGTATCAGTGCCCAAGAGATCTCTGTGAGATAAGGATGCCTTTTATCAGAAGTGGATAGAAGAGATAGTAGGAAGGGAAAAATGAAGGGGGGGAAATCGGAGGGGGAGACGAGCCATGAGAGACTATGGACTCTGAGAAACAAACTGAGGGTTCTAGAGGGGAGGGGGGTGGGGGGATGGGTTAGCCTGGTGATGGGTATTAAAGAGGGCACGTACTGAATGGAGCGCTGGGTGTTATACGCAAACAATGAATCATGGAACACTACATCAAAAACTAATGATGTAATGTATGGTGATTAACGTAACATAATAAAATGAGAAAAAAAAAGCACTCTCTCTGCTTCTTGGCCTTCCCACCCTTTCTATAAGTCTTTGATAGTCCTGCTCAAATTAGGACCTTT
Source organism: Phoca vitulina (assembly GCF_004348235.1). Classification (NCBI taxonomy): domain Eukaryota; kingdom Metazoa; phylum Chordata; class Mammalia; order Carnivora; family Phocidae; genus Phoca; species Phoca vitulina. Next base: position 25,795,411 of record NW_022589708.1, on the reverse strand, counting down.
GTACTGCAGTTCTCTCTCACCCACATCCTTCTTCTGGGTATCAGCAGAACTAATTCTCTCAACTTCCTTCATTTCTTAAGTAAGTGCTACCTGTAGAGGCCAATTTTATTTATTTATTTTTTAAAGATTTTATTTATTTATTTGACAGAGAGATACACAGTGAGAGCAGGATCACAAGCAGGGGAAGAGGGAGAGGGAGAAACAGGCTTCTCACGGAGCAGGGAGCCCGATGCGGGGCTCGGTCCCAGGACCTGGGGTGACTGGGTGGCTCAATGGGTTAAGCATCAGCCTTCCCTTCAGCTCAGGTCATGATCCTGGAGTCCTAGGATCAAACCCTGCATGGACTCCATGCTCAGTGGGGAGCCTGCTTCTCCCTCTCCCTCTGCTGCTCCCTCTGCTTGTGCTCTCTGGCTCTCCCTCTGTCAAATAAATAAATAAAATCTTTTAAAAAAATATCCGTAAGCTGTAGGACCAATGGACTACTTACAACCAGGGACAGGTACCAAAGAGGAAATTTTCATGTGTTCCCATACCTCCTCACCTTCCCCTCCCTTAACTACAGCCCCCCACTACTGCCTTGTGGCACACAGTCTCTTCTTTGCTGCCCTGCCCACTGCTCCCGCGCAATGTATTCAGTAAATTTCTGTCTCCCTTCTTCTTCTGCCTCAGGTGAATTCTTTCACTCCCCCCCCCACCCGCCCCCACCCCAGCCCCTGCTGCCAGCCTCCACCTGATCAGGTTGCCCCACACTACCATAACCAATCTATTTAGAATTTCAACCATCTCCTACAGAATTTTTAATCTCTTTACTAATTCTAAGTTTATATTATTTTAAAAACTACATAATATTCATATTTATTGTTTATTATGACTGACTGTTTCCCTCCCCATAGAATGATAAATCCAAGAGAACAAATCTTTTCTGTTTTGTCTTCTATTGTTTTCCAATATCTAGAAATATATCTTGCATAGGGTCAGTGGTCAGTCAGTTCAAGCTATTTCTGATTGACCAGATATTCAAGATGTTGTTACGTTAATTCAATAATTTTAAATAGTATGCTCATATTCTGTCAAAAGTGATTAAAATCATAAAGCAATAAAATACATTATATGGAGACTTTTAAAATATGTGTACTTTTGAGCACTTTTCTGGTGCAGTGTATGCTGATTTCATTTGATTATCAAAAAGGTTCATAATCTAAACTCTCACCTTCAGCTGCTACTCCTATGACTATCTCAATGTCAACTTAAAATGAACTAAATATTCATCTTCCAGTCCTGGTTATTTGAATTTTTATCAGAATATACCATTTAATCATATTTTCAGCATCAAAATCACTAATATATTAATCCTTTTATTTTAACTATAAGAAAAGATTGTAAGATAGGCTTTATTCTTCTTTTGCTGTCCAGGAGAGAAATTCAGAGAGTTTAAATAATTTTCTATTAGGAATACAACTATTAAGTGGAAAAGGCATGAATAGAATGCAATTCTTCTAAATACAAATATTTTACATTGTAGCTTAATGATTGTTTTGACATTTTCAAGTACATTAAATATTGTAATATAAAATATTTAAGGAAGCAGATGTAATTTTAAAATAATTTGTTCTCCTGCATGCTCAAAAATACTCATGTCTAATCTCACCTATTATGATTACTCCTTTACCCAAGCACTATTTACATAACTAAATTTAGTTTATGTATATTAAATTTTATATACATTTTTAGAATCATACTTATCTATAATATTATCATTATTCTCCATTTATGCTGTGCTTAGATTGCATAGTACAATAGCAATATATAATGTTTAGTAGATATACTGTAGAAGTCTGTGTACAGAAATATGAATGTGCCTATATGATAGCAGGCAGTGTATGGGGGGTGTGGTCATAATAGGTGTCTTTTGATCTTGTTTGTGGGAGAAAATACCCCTTGTATGGTTACAGTTCCTCAAATTTCCATTAGGGAGATAACTCTCACTTCCGTTTAATCTCTTTCTGAAAGGGATCTTAATCAGTGATAGGTAAGGGATTTTAGTTTAAGATAGACCAATAGTTTTCCAGGGAATTGAATCTTTAATAAAATATTTTGTGGGCAGAAAGAAGTTTGTACTGAAATTTTCTCTTTGTTTTTGTGTATGTGTGTGTTTTCTGCTATCAGTTCAAAAACAGCAAACCATGAGTTCCCACCTGGTATCACAGGAGTTAGCCTATTTCATGTCCTTGTCAGTTTTTCCTTCAATCCTATGAACTACCCTGTATCCACCCAATAATTTCATTTTGTTTAAGCATCCTAAAATAGTGTATGTCACAACCGATGGATTCTGATAAATGAATGTATATATTCATTTATCAGATATTTCTCTGTATTTTTGTCTTACAAAATTATATTTGTAATCATCTTTATATACTTGAAAGTTATAGAATCATTTTACTCTTAAAGTAGCTCCAAATATAGTATACTTAACTGGCACTTTTTAATTCTAGATGCAACAGGAAGCATTCTTGCAACTCTGACCTGGCTTTAAAGTGTTTAAATTGCTAAATATTATCTTTTGTTGTTGGTGGTGCTATTATTATGTGCTAGATGAATAGAATCATGATTAGTCTATGTTCATGATTTCACAGCCCCTACTGTAGGCTGAGGTCTGCTCTAGGCTATACTTGTAGATGAATCTACAGGAGTATCACTGGCTTACAGAAAGGGCAGCAATGCCAAGAACAAGGAAAGTTCTCCTTCCACTTCTGATGAGAGGAATCCTTAGCTCTTAGAGATCTTTTGGACACCTCTTTGTCTTGAACTATCTTTTCAAAGAATGGGGCCCTTTAGTCTTAAGACTGTGTTGGGGGGACAAAAAGGGAGGGGGGATGAAAGAAATAAAGAACAATTGAAAGGAGGGAAGGAGGAAAGGAGGAATGGAAGGAAGAAAGGAAAGAGAAGAAAAAAAAAAAAAGAACATATTCTTGCTTGATAAAAGCTCCATGTCAGTCTTTCACAAGCTCTACAAAAAGGAACACACAAACACAAAGATTTCACTTGACTTTCCTGCTTATAAGTGAGGGAAATCTCCTAAGGCAGCAAACTGAGTTTACTTTGGATAGGATTGAGCAGTCATTAGTTAACAGCGAATCACAATGCAAGGGCCAGAAAGTGTGTGGTGTTAACCTCTCAGTCTCACATCATCAGCTGCTGGCACACAAATAAGTTTCCTCTGCCTGAAGCCATGTCTCACAAAGAAATCTTCAGAAAGGTTCATTTTGGCAGAGTTCCTTAAAAAATTGCACAGTCTTTGGGTTCTTTAAACAAAATTGGCTATGTACTACATTCTTTTGGGCTTTTTCATAATCTCCTTTTGTATTTTATATCCAAATTGTAAGATTGCCAAAGAAAGAAAGAAAGAAAGAAAAGAGAGAGAGAGAGGGAGGGAGGGAAGGAGGGAGGGAGGACAAAGGAACTGAAGAGATTCAAACATTGAAAAGAATGCAATTGGTAGCAAAGCCATAGAATTAAACAGAAATTTATCTTTAGAAATACTGATATGTTTTAGTAATTATATAGATTAGTAATACATAATACTTATTAATAATTAGTAATACAAAATAATTTTTGATACATTCATTTTTAGTATGGATGATGTTTTCTTACATAAATGTGAATTGTTAAAACCCATATTCAGACCTGAATAATTTCTAAAACTCTCCCTGATGACAAAGGGAGTAACTATGCTTTTCCATTTCAATTTATTATATTGGAATTGCAACATGCAGAAACATATGCTAATTACACCTCTGACACTGTATTTTCCATGGTGGGTATCAAAAAATTTACTATCTTTCAAAAATGAAGACTCAGTTACCATTCTGGAAAGACAAGCATGGAGGGTAAAAGAGTTCTTAATGTTAGTGTTGTTTGCTTTATAGCCTTCCACTGGTGAAGGAAGAATATAACACTTCTAATTTATTTCTTTGCAAACCATAATCAGTTAAGCACCAGATTACCTAAATTCCACTATTGTAAAAAATCCAGTATTCAATATTTTTCCGTTTTCATTTGTAGCCTTGTAAGTCAAGCAATTAAATCACAATAGCTTGGTAACATGCCTCCTAATTAATTATCTATATAAAGTCCCAACCATCATATCTCAATTTTGTACATGAATATCAGGGTAGTTTTCCTAAGCCTTGCTTTACTGTACCTCTGTTCAGCTCAAGAAGCATCATGGTTGAATTTACTCCAATTTGCTCTTTAAAATGGCCATGCCAATTACAATTCCCACCAAGAGTGTATGAGAGTAATTTATAACATCACACTCCAAAAAAGTTAATCCCAGCCTGTTACACCCCAGGGTGACTCTTTATAACTGAGTAATGAAAGTGGTAAGCTGTTAATTTTTACTTCACTTACTTGAATACTGATTATCTTAAATATCTTTAAAAATGTATTTAATGGACTTCATATTATTTCTTCTGTAAAATGTTTTTGCATAGGCAATGCCTATATTTCTATTAGATTATCTGTCTTTCTCATATAGATGTCTAAGAATTCTTCATATTTTCTAGACATTAAAACTTAATTTCTGTGTCTTAGAAAACACATCCTTCACTATATGTTTGGGTATTATTTTATGCAGAGAGTTTTGTTATTCAGAAAGTCTTAAATTCACTCTATTGGTATCAGTTTTCACCCTACACACAGTTTTCTGGTTGGGCTATAAATACTTAGGTTTTTTTGTTTGTTTGTTTTTCTGTCTTAAGGTAAAATAATTTTCCTATATTTTGACACTGTAATGCTTTGCTTCTCAAATCTAGGTTATTGATTTTGAAGTTGATTTATTTCTAATTTACTTTTTCGTATGGTTTGAAATAGAAAATAATTTTATATTTTCACCATATTTGCTTCTGTGATCCAACATTTCTTGTATAGTTCTGCATTTCTCCATTAATATGAAATGCCAACTGTCTTATATACCAACTTTCCATATATGAATAGCTATATTCATGATCTATTCAATCTATTTCTATATTTTTTTGGATTATTCTTACAATAGTATTTCTGTGTCTTAATTATTACTTATATCTTGGCATTTTGTAGAACCAGGTAGAATTTCTGCTTCTAGTTCTTTTTAATAGCTGCTTTGCTCTATTCTTATATTATGAATTTTCATGTGAACTTTTGACTACTTTCATAAGTAATCCTCTTGGGGGTTTGGTGGGAATTGGATTCAATATATAAATTAATTTGGAAAGTATTCAGTGGCACCCAGGTGGCTCAGTTGGTTAAGTGTCTGCCTTCAGCTTAGGTCATGATCCTGGGGGCCTGGGATCGAGCCCCACATTGGGCTCCCTGCTCTGCAGGGAGCCTGCTTCTCTCTCTCCCTCTACTTCCTCCCCACCCGCCACCCTCACGCTTGTGCTCTCTGGCTCTATCTCTTTGTCAAATAAATAAATAAAATCTTAAAAAAAAAAAAAAGAAAAAAATGAAAAGTATTCAAATTTTCTCATTCATAGATAAGAATCATCACAATTTATTTAGGTCTTTTATTTCTCTGAATAATGTTTTAGCATTATAACACAGGTCTTCCACATATTCTTATTTTCCAATATCAATATACATTATGTACTTTTATTTTACTTCTATGTATTTTTTCAATTAAAATTTCTAACTTGGTTTCCTCCAAAGAAACAAGTTAACAAGGGAACAGACAACAACAAACAAATCTTGATGAATTTTATTAGATGTTTTCTCTGTTTTAGCACTGATGTTGATTTAATATTTTTTTTAAAGATTTTATTTATTTATTTGAGAGAGAGAGCGAGCTCACAAGTGGGGAGAGGGGCAGGAGAGGGAGAAGCAGACTCCCTGCTGAGCAGGGAGCCTGATGAGACAGTGGGGCTAGATCCCAGGACCCTAAGATCATGATCTGAGCCAAAGGCAGATGCTTAACTGACTGAACCACCCAGGTGCCCCATGTTGATTTAATAATTTATCTAGCAAAACACTGATGTGATTGTTTTTCAAAAATTTCCCAAAAAATTACTAATATTTTCTATGTAGACAAATATATTACCTAAAAAAAAAAACAAACACAATTTGACTCTTTTCATATTTATTTATTTATTTGCATCTAAGAATTGTATTTCATTGGAAGTTTATATAGGTAACACTTATTAGGTTAACATAAAATAAATGTGATAATTCATTTTAATTAAAGTTGTGCTCTCTTGATTTAAAATGACCACATTTGGGGCGTCTGGGTGGCTCAGTCGTTAAGCAACTGCCTTCGGCTCAGGTCATGGTCCCAGGGTCCTGGGATCGAGTCCCACATCGGGCTCCCTGCTCCACGGGAAGCCTGCTTCTCCCTCTCCCACTCCCCCTTGCTTGTGTTCCCTCTCTCACTGTGTCTCTCTCTGTCAAATAAATAAAATCTTTAAAAAAAAATAAAATAAAATAAAATAAAATGACCACATTTGGCATTTTCTTAATCTGAAAATTAAAGTTAAAATCTTAGGAAAAGTAAGTTGGACTTCCACAACTGACTGATGCTGAACCTAATTCATTCCCCTGAATTTGGAATATTAATGCTAATTGGAAATCTGACAAGAAGGAAAATGAGAATAGTACATTTCAACTAGCTCTCCCTCATTGTCTGCTGCAGATCACTCAAGATTGCTTTGCTCAATGATACCTGAATTTGTAAGCCTTTGTATGCTTTAACCATGAATACCTCTTTCTGGATGGAAAGTATATTTCTGGTCTTCTCATCAATTAAGGTGCAGGACTAATTTCCACTATCTCTCTAGATATTCTATAGCTTTCCTTAGACAGGCAAGCAGTTTCTTTTCTGCCAAAGCCACCAGTAAATGGAAAGAAATTTCTATCACAAATTCATGTGTGGGGCATGTAGTGCTTACCAATGCTATGCAATAGAACTCCAATAATGGAAATATTCTCTAATTCTACACTACCAGTGGGGTACCCACCAGCCACCTGTAGTTACGGAGTACTTGAAACATGGCTGTTGCTGTGAAAATTAGTTTTAGTTTAAGACCATCAGCTTCAAGTGAAGTATTTGATTCTAGGTCCCCAAACTTTGGTTATGATCTCTTCCCAATCATGGAGTATCAAATTTAATATCCAGAGCCAAATTTTGATTGGCTTATTTTCCTGAAAAGTTTTAGCAGTTTTCAAAAAAAGTTATTTTACATTGATCTCCAAGAATAAAGGAGCTCTGTGACCTAGTCACCTAGAATCCTAATTAGGTGGAGTGAATGAATAAAGAAATTTTCCATTCCAGCATGGAAAAATGAGTGACAAATTAGATGTGACAAACTTGTGTTCATGCATGTTAGCATTTGAGTGAGTTGTATCATGGGAGAAAGGATTGTAGCATCATGATGGCTATTGAATAAAATAATTTTCTCCAATATTAGTGTTTCTAATATGATATTTGATATTCCCATTTCTACATTTACTAGTAGTATAATCTGTTGTGATAACATTAAGCAGTGCTTCTAAATTCAGTTTATAACTGTCATTTCTTGACTGAAGGAAGCACTCTGTTAGAAAAAAATCGTAGTTATATCCAAGTGATTATATTTATTATAATTGTATTATTTATACAGTGAAGTTAAGAAAACTGAAATCTTTCATGCAGAGGCAGGAAAGAAATGTACAAATGAATAGTTTTTTTAAAAGTTATAATGTATGGACAACCCCATTTTTAAATTAGAACTAAAAATGAATTAATTTAATGACAATATTGTCTTTTCTCATAATACAAATGAAGCTCATATGTCTTAATGGTTCTTTTTTATTTTATTCTTTCAATTATTTTAGCATTGTCATTTCATAATGGCATATACAGTGAACAGCAAAAGAACATTAAGGTAGTGGTCAGTGATTTATTTCAGTGCAAATATTTTTGTAGCCCAGATTAAGACATAGAACAGTATAAACACTTCAGACATCTATCATTTCTCCTTCTTCACTTACGAATTAACCAAAATTTTAACTCCTTTATAGTAATAAATGTGTAACTTGTCTTTAAGATTTTGCCACCTAAAATGCATCACCTGTTACTATAATTTTTACATTTTGTTAAATTTTGAATTTAATTGATCGTTTATAATTTTAAGAAATGTATGTCCATCAGATTATGTCCCCCTTTTTAGTAGCTGTATTTGAATAATTATTATTGCTCAATAATACCAGTTTGCCATACTTTATATACTCTTTATAAGTTAATGATAATTTGGGTGACTTCCACTTTCAGGAAATAATAAATGCTCTTCTGTGAACATAGCCATGTATGTCTCTTGGTGCACGTGTCCACATACCCATTTCTGTAGGATATTCATGTGTAAGTAGCATTGCTTCAATAAACTATATGGATATCTTCACTATTAATAGATAGTGCCAGACCATTTCTCAAAATGATTGTTCTGACTGACAATCCCCCTAAAAAGTATTGCGGTTCCTGTTCTTCATACCCTTGTCAACACATGCATCAATCTTTTTAATTTTAGTCATTCTGATGAATGTATAGCAGTGTTACATTGTGCTTTTAATTTGCATTTAGTTGATTAATAATGAAATTGAGTACCCTGTTTTCAATAATTTTGATATATGTGTTGTGAAGAGCCTGTTCACATTTCTTGCTCACATTTCTATTTCTGTGTTTTTCATCATTTCCTTATTGATTTGTAGAGGTTATTTATATTTTGGTAATAAGCTTTTTGTCAGTTTTATATTTGGCAAATATAATCTCCAACATTATGACTTGGTTTTCAGTCTCTTAATGGTATCTTAATTTTAATGTAATACAATTTATTATTTTTTCTTTTACAGTTTATGTTTTTATGCCCTGGGCAATAAGTCTTTTCATACCCAAGGTTATGAAGGAATATATATATATATATTTGAATATATATATATTTGAATATATATTTCTAGGAATTTTATTGTTCACCTTTCACATTGAGATCTGCTAATTCTGAGATGATTTTTGTGTATCCTGTGATATATGGGCCACATTTCTTTCCTGGTATGAATATCAAATTGACTTCACAAGCATTTTGAAAAGAACATCCTTTTCTTCATTGCTCTGTGCAAGGATTTTTTTTTTTTTTATGGGAACTAGATTTATATTTTCTATATGGAAAGCAGTTTTGCAGTACATATCATAAGCCTTAAAATTTCATTTCCTTCTCAAAATCTAGCCTAAGAAAATTTGTCATAAATTGTAGAAACTTTTACTTCACAGTATTATTTATGTAGCAAAACAGGATATATCATTACTGTGCAATAAAGGAATAATTACATAAATTATGATATAAATATAGAATATAATATAGTAAATAAACTTTCCATTTAATATTATTTTAACAACATGATAAATGTTTATACTTCAATGAAAAATTTAAAAAGAAAATGATAGTTGCTTTTGCAGTATGATCCAAATTATGTTTTTTTTTGTGTTTTTTTTATGTTATGTTAATCATCATACATTACATCATTAGTTTTTGATGTAGTGTTCCATGATTCATTGTTTGCGTATAACACCCAGTGCTCCATTCAATACGTGCCCTCTTTAATACCCATCACCAGGCTAACCCATCCCCCCACCCCCCTCCCCTCTAGGACCCTCAGTTTGTTTCTCAGAGTCCATAGTCTCTCATGGTTCCTCTCCCCTTCCGATTGCCCCCCTTCATTTTTCCCTTCCTACTATCCTCATTTTTTTTTTTTTTAACATATAATGTATTATTTGTTTCAGAGGTACAGGTCTGTGATTCATCAGTCTTACACACTTCACAGCGCTCACCATAGCACATACCCTTCCCAATGTCTATTACCCAGCCACCCCATCCCTCCCGCGTGGATGGAACTAGAGGGTATTATGCTAAGCGAAATAAGTCAATCAGAGAAAGACATGTATCATATGAGATCCACTGATATGAGGAATTCTTAATCTCAGGAAACAAACTGAGGGTTGCTGGAGTGGTGGGGTGTGGGAGAGAAGGATGTCTTTATACTATGTCTTATGCCAGTATTGGTGGGTTTTGGTGTTTGGATTCTCAAATTCCTTTGGTGTTTGGCCTATTTATCTAGTCTTGCACAAATACTATGATCTCTTAATTAAATGAGGTTTTATAACAAGACTTCATATCTGATCAACAATGTTCCTCATTTTGTTCTTTTTCTCCAAGATTGATTTTAGATAAACTTAGAACTCTGTATGTTTATATAACTTTAAAGATCAGCATGTCAGGTTATAAGGGGGGGGGGACTGTTGATACTAACAAAATGATATGGTTAACATTTCCAAGGTGAATAGATATCTAGAGAAAATGTAGATAGTTTGTGGAGAATTAAGATCATTAAAATATTGATTTGTTTAATCTATGAATGTTATGTATCACTTCATTGATTGAGGGTTCTTGAAATTATAAATAGTAACATTTCATATTTTTACTTATAAAACTATTGGCCTCCATTTGTTAAACTTATTCTTAAGAGATTGAGAATACCTTTTCCTTTAATGTTACTTGTTAGTACCAGAGAATAGCATATAGGTTATACTCTTGTATTTTCTGTGAACACAAACTTATCATCTATGAATAAGTTATGTTTTTCTTTATAATCCTTACAGATTTTATTTTATTGATTTACCTATTTCATGGATTAGGACTTCTAGTAGAATTATACTCGAACAGATGGCGGTAGAAATACTTGTATCTATTCTAATCTTAAAAGTATATTATTTGTAACATTATTCATTATGTCACCATACTTTAGAAATCATGCTTAGTCAGTTTATTGGGCTAACTCTGTTCCTAGATAAGAGCTCTTTATCAAGAATGTATATAGAAAGATATAATCAACTTTATTTATTGAAATGATTACATGATTTTCTCTTTCATTATGCCAGTGTTCAAAATATTCTCATTAATTTTCTTATAATAAATCAACCTTTTATTATTAAAATAAATTCATAATGGTAAATAAATATTATTATTTTATATATGCTCTGCTATTCTGTATATGAATTATCTTCCAGTTCTTTTTTTCTTTTTTTTTTTTTTAGGATTCTTGTGTCCATGTTCAGGAGAAAAATTGCCTCTACATTTCTCTTACCAAATTATATTTTATTTCGTAAATTTTCTACCTTTTGTAATTCATCCCTGAGCTTAAATCTTGGATCATATTCTTTTTGTTCGAAGATACCAGTTTGCATTATTTTAGTGCAGAATTGGTTTATTAATTGGTTTTTATTTGTCTCAAAATATCTTCATTTCATCTTCATTCCAAAATGATGTTTTCATTTGGTGAATAATTCTAGGTTGGAAGTTTTTCTCTTTCATTGGTTTGCAGGCATTATTTTCTTATCTTCTAGAACCCAGGGTTTCTTCATGAAGTCTTAGGTTCTTTTCTCTCTTTCTCTCTCTATTGAAGTTTTTTCTTTGTTTTCTGCTTTAAGCAATCATGTATGTGTGTCTCTGTGTGTGTGTGTGTGTGTGTGTGTGTTTATTTTTTAATGAGAATTCTTTACTGTGTCACCTGAATACTTTAATCAGTTTGGGGAATTTCTTAGCACTATTTCATCAGTACCTCACATATTAGATCTTCATGTTGTGTCCTTCCATCTCTTTTGTATATTTCTTACGTTTGCCTTTTCTTACTTAAGTCAGAATGTTTTATTCTGACACTCACCTCCATAATTCTCTCTTCAGTTCTTTTTAACAACTACCAAATTGCCCATCCCACTATTATCATAAGCAGAATTCCTGTTGTATTTATTGCTTTGGCATTTTTAAGTCATTTTACCAATATGAGTGGTGTAATTTTTAAAAGTGAGATTATATTTTTTTCTTTTTTCAGATGTCTCCTCCAGTAACTTTCTGAAGGATATATGTTCTAGCAATACAATAAAAATTATCTTTTTGATTAATGACACCTATTACATGAAATATTAATCTTATATAAAATGTACATAATTTCATTTTTGTTAACTTTCTTTATAATAATGTAGGTGATATAATCAAATGAACTTTGGATTCAGAGGTTTACACTAATATTATCCCTACCCTTACTTTGTATATTAGCTAAGACAACTGAAAGTCTCCCTCAGCATTATATTTCTCACCTAGTATTAGAAAATACCTTTTGAAACCCTTACCGTTATTGTGCAGGTTATTTGAAATAATGAATACCTTAAAGTATTAATGAATACTTTGTAAGAGGCCCAATAATTGAAAGTTTGTTATTTTAAATTATTTTACAATAAATATATAGTATCAAAATATATGTAAAATCAAATTTATAAATAGTTTAATTATTGCATTCTTTGTAGAAAAAAATAATTTAAGTGCCAATAAAGTGATATACACAAACATATACTGTCACACACATAACCAGGAATCCTAAATGTGAACTGCAGATTGATCTTCAATTCAAGGACTTATTAAATTACAGTAATTCTCACCAAATCAACATCCTGTAGAAAACTAAAGTTGTCCCAGCTAGCTGTCTAAATTTAAATAAGATTATATGTTTAATGTCACCTCTGTTTCTGGGCTCTTGTGTCATTTATACCATATTGTTGGCTCACTTTTATACATATATAAAAATGTAAACATATGCACACAACACACGGACACTTGGTACGCTTTCACTCTCTCACTAATTGCCCTATTGACTGTTAGTTATTAATGTCCCTCCACATGTTTGTGTAGGGATAGAAAAATGTCAGGGAAATAGAAGAATAGGAAGAAATTCTAATGATGTTTTATTTGAGTGGTTAGATTACAATATTTTTAAGAAGTCTTCTCTTGCTTGTTTTGATTGTTTTTAATTGTTCTGAGTTATTTTTTTTTTCATATAACTAACACAACAGCAACAATACAATCCTTACCAAATAAACCCCATAAAGCTCTTCCAGCAATAGGGTTTTTTTGTTTTGTTTTGTTTTTGTGTTATTTTATTTTATTTTATTATGTTGTGTTAATCATCATACATTACATCATTAGTTTTTGATGTAGTGTTCCATGATTCATTGTTTGCATATAACACCCAGTGCTCCATTCAATACATGCCCTCTTTAATACCCATCACCAGAGTAACCCATCCCCCCACCCCCCTCCCCTCTAGAACCCTCAGTTTGTTTCTCAGGGTCCATAGTCTCTCATGGTTCCTCTCCCCTTCCGATTTCCCCCCCTTCCATTTTTCCCTTCCTACTATCTTCTTCTTCTTTTTTTTTTTTTAACATATAATGTATTATTTGTTTCAGAGGTACAGGTCTGTGATTCAACAGTCTTACACAATTCACAGCGCTCACCATAGCACATACCCTCACCAATGTCTATCACCCAGCCACCCCATCCGTCCCACCCCTCACCACTCCAGCAACCCTCAGTTTGTTTCCTGAGATTAAGAATTCCTCATATCAGGGCGCCTGGGTGGCTCAGTTGGTTAAGCGACTGCCTTCGGCTCAGGTCGTGATCCTGGAGTCACAGGATCGAGTCCCGCATTGGGCTCCCTGCTCGGTGGGGAGTCTGCTTCTCCCTCTGACCCTCCCCCCTCTCATGCTCTCTCTCATTCTCTCTTTCAAATAAATATATAAAATCTTTAAAAAAAAAAAAAAAGAATTCCTCATATCAGTGAGATCATATGCAATAGTTATTGCCAAGCATCTTCTTATGATGAGCCTTGTCAGAGGCAGAGGAAGATAGAAGAAGAGAAGGGGAGAGAGAGTTCTACAAAAAATAAAAGATCTGGAGAATTTTTTTAAATGTCTTTTTATTTTTTTATTTTTATTTTTTTTAAAAGATTAATTTAATCCATTCTGAATTTATTTTCTGCATAGTGAAAGAAAGTGGTACAGTTTCATTCTTTTGTATGTAGCTGTCTAGTTTTCCCAGCACCGTTTATTGAAGAGGCTGCCTTTTTCCTATTGCATATTCTTGCTTCCTTTGTCAAAGAATAATTGACATAATTGTGGGTTTATTTCTGGGCTTTCTGTTCTGTGCCATTGATCTTTTTCTTTTTTAGTGCCAGTTCCATAGTGTTTTGATTACTATACCTTTGTAGTATAATGTGAAATCAGGAATTTGATACTTCCAGCTGTGTTTTTCTTTTTCAAGATTGCTCTGGCTATTTGGGGTCTTTTGTGGTTCCATACAAATTTTAGGATTGTTTGTTCTAGTTCTGTGAAAAATGCTGTTGGTATTTTGATAGGGATTGCATTGAATCTGTAAATTACTTTGATAGTAGACTTCTCCCTGAAGTCTTCCTTTCTTTTCTCAAGCCCAGCGAGTATCTCTATGATTGTTGCTTTAAGTTCTCCATCAAGCATATTACTTATATATGTTTCACTTAGATCACTGGCTGTGACCTTATCTTGTTTTATTTGGGATGAATTCCTCTGTTCTGGCATTTTCTCTAAGTCTCTGTCTTCTTCTGTGTGTTAGAAAAGCCTTGTATGTTTCCTGCTCCTGAGAGTAACGGTTTTATGAAGATGTCATATAGTGTCCAGGGCCTAACACTTCAGGGAGTGTCTCTGTTGTGTGCTGTGTGCACTCTGCTGCTATGGTTTGGCTGCTCTGTCCTTCAGGCCAGTTGTCTGCAGAGGTTCTCCTTGCCTGCAGAAGGCAGTGTTTAGTCCTTGGTCAGAGTGTGGTGGGTTTTATCTAGGTGTGCTCTGATCTGCTTGTTAAATGAAAGCTGATGCAACTTCCACTAGGAATGAAGTCCTGCAGGACTCCCTGGTCGGGAAGCATGGTGTGGCAGGGGTTTCTGATGGTCTTCTGGGGAAGGAGGACCCACTGCACTGGAACTGAGGCAAACTTAACCAAGAGGGGCATTACCAGCAGAGTGCAGGGGTGTGAGACCTGGTATAAACAGGTTAGGCAGCCAGTGTCAGCTCTGTGGAACCTAAGGTGGTTCTGTGTTTATGCTCAGGGGAGGGGGAGGGAAATGGCACCAGCCAGCTCCTTTGTCCCTGGAGAGGGGTCTCCATGCTTGCTACTCTCAGGGAAGCACCCCAAGAAGAACTAACAATCACCCCCATGTGTCCCAGGTGGCCCCCAGTTCACTATCTTCACGCAGTCTGCCTCTGTGCTGTTTGCCTGCCTTCTCTCCAGGAGCAGTGCAGTGCGCTCTGGGCTCTATCTCAGCCATGCTCACTGACCTTAAAAACTCCTGTCTTCAAGCCCCTGTGGTTGTGAAAACTCATGAAAATCAACTCCTCTCATTTTCCTGGCCAATGGCTTTGGGGAAGTGTTCTCTTTATGCATTCTCCTGTGTGCTCCTCTCTGTCTCGTCTTTCTGTGCATCCAGGGCTCCCTCTCTTCCGCAGCACCTGTGATTCATTTCTTCCCCAAACTTGTCTCTGCACTTCCTACCTTCCTTGATGGGGCTTCTTCTCTCCCTCTAGTTGTGGAGATTGTTCTGTCAGTCCTCAGGTTGATTTCTTGAGTATTCAGAACAATTTGACAGTTATCTAGTTGTGTTGAAGGGATGAGACATGCCTAAGGTCCTCCTACTACACTGCCATCTTAGCTTCCCTCACCAGAAGTGTGTAGTATTTTTATTGTAATGACACAGATTTACTACTCATTGTTAAATATGCCTCATATAATCTCTTTAAAAGTAAAATGTTTTTTTGGTTAAATCAGTCGGAATGATGGAGTAAGGACCTTGGGAAATTCTCTCCTCCATTAAAGAAATAAGAACATTGGCAAACATTGTCAGAATCAGTATTTTCAGAACTGTAGAAAGTAAAAAGTAAAAAGTACTTTATTATTTTTCTTTCTTTTTTTTTTTTTTTTTGAGATTTATTTATTTATTTTAGAGAGAGAGCACAAGCAGGAGGAGCATAGGGAGAGGGAGAGAGAATCTGAAGCGGACACCCTGCTGAGCATGGAGCCCAATGCCAGACATGATCTCACTACCCTGAGATCATGACCTGAGCCAAAACCAAGAGTCAGGTGCTTAACCAACTACACCACCCAGGCACTCCACTTTATTACTTTTCTAATCTTCACTAAGAAGTGAATTATCCTAATACTCTTATATTTAGTTATGACACACGATCCATTTTATTATTACTCTTATTACTTATTATTTTTGTAGATTATGAATAATGACTTATTGTACATCAATGGTTTAGTCAGAAAGTTTGAAACAATATTAAAAGAGGAACTTGTATACTGTTCACCTAGATCCATCAGATTTTGTTGTTGTTTAATGAATAATCCAGTTTATTTTATATATTCTCATAAGCATTTTCTATTTTTATAAAGAGATGCTGAGCATCTTTTCCTGTGTCTGTTGCCATCTATATGTCTTCTTTGCAGAAATGTCTGTTCATGTCTTCTGACCATTTTTTAATTGGATTATTTTGGTTTTGGGTGCTAAGTTGTATCAGTTCTTTATACATTTTGGATACTAACCCTATATCAAATATGTCCTTTGCAAATATCTTCTTCCATTCTGTAGGTTGCCTTTTAGTTTTGTTGATTCTTTCCTTTGCTGTGCAAAAACTTTTTATTTTGATGTAGTCCTAATAGTTTATTTTTATTTTGTTTCTGTTGCCTCCGGAGATATATCTAGAAAAAATGTTGCTGTGGCCAATGTCAGAGAAATTACCGCCTGTGCTCTCTTCTAGGACTTCTATGGTTTCCTGTCTCATATTTAGGTCTTTAATCCATTTTGAGCTCATTTAGTTATGGTGAAAGAAAGTAGTCCAGTTTCATTCTTCCTCATGTAGTTATCCAGTTTTCCTATTTGTTGAAGAGACTGTCTTTTCCCCATTGTATAGTCATTCCTCCTTTGTCAAAGATCTATTGACCATATAATCATGGGTTTATTTCTGGGTTTTCTCTTCTTTTTCATTGATCTATGTGTCTATTTTTTTTGCCAGTAACATACTATTTTAATTACTGTTGCTTTGTAATGTAACTTGAGATCTGGAATTGTGATACCTCCAGTTACATTTTTCTTTTTCAAGATTGCTTTGACTATTTGAGGTCCTTTATGGTTCCGCACAAATTTTAGGATTGTTCTGTGAAAAATGTTATTGGTATTTTGATGGTGATAACATTAAATCTGTAGGTTGCCTTGGGTAGTATAGACATTTTAACAATACTGGTTCTGCCAAATTGGGGAGGAATGCCTTTCCATTTCTTTGCATCATCTTGAATTTCTTTTGTCAGTGTCTTATAGTTTTCAGAGTACACTTTGGTTAAGTTTATTCCTATATATTTTATTGTTTGGTGCAATTGTAAATTGGATTGTTTTCCTAATTTCTCTTTCTGCTGTTTCATTATTAGTGTATAGGAATGCAACAGATTTCTGTTTGTTGATTTTGAACTTTCCTACAACTTTACTGAATTCATTTATCATTTCTAGTAGTTTTTTGGTGGAGTCTTTTCTATTTACAGTATAATGTCATCTGCAAATAATGTTTTACTTCTTCCTTAACAATTTGGATGCCTTTTAATTCTTCATGTTTTCTAATTGCTCTGGCTATGACTTTCAATACTATGTTGAACAGAAGTGGTGAAAGTTGACATCCTTGGTTTGTTCCTAACCTTAGGGGAAGCTTTGCAGCATTTTATAATACCAATTATATTATGATAATATAAAGAAAGGTCAATATATCAAGAAGATATAAAAATTATGAAAATAGTGCATCTAATAATAGAACCCAAAATATATGAAACAGTGTGCCAGGATTAGCAGCCTGAAAAAAAAAAATTTATATACATGAAGCAAAAACTTACAGAAATGAAGGGAGACAGTGGCAACATTAATAGTTGGATATTTTGAGACCCTTTTTTCAGTAATGATATAACTAGAGAGGAGATCAACAATATATATCAGAATAACACTATATAATTAATAGATATATATACACAAGATATCTATAAACTTCACCCAACAATAACAGAATACACGTACTTCTCAAGTGCCCATGAAAGGCTCTGTAGGAAAAACTGTATGTATAAAACATATAAAACAAGCCTTACTATATGTAAAGGACTGTAAGCAAAGAAAAGTATGTTCTCTGAGACATGGAGTTAACAGAAGGAAATTTAGGAAACCCACAAATATGTAGACATTAAACATTAAAAGTCTAAATAATCAAGATCCAAAAAGAAATAAAAATGAAATTTGAAAATACTTCAAGATGAATGTAAATGAAAACAAACAGAAAATTTTAGGGATATGGTAAAAATAGTGCTTAAAGGGAAATTTATAGCTTTAAATTCCTATATTAAAAAATAAGAGAGATCTCAAATCAACAACTTATCTTCCCATCTTAAGAGACTAGAAGAGGGGCGCCTGGGTGGCTCAGACAGATAAGCATCTGCCTTCGGCTCAGGTCATGATCCCAGGGTCCTGTTCTCTGCTCAGCAGGGTGTCTGCTTCTCCCTCTGCCAGCCACTCTGCCTACTTGTGCGCTCTCTCTCTCTGTCAAATAAATAAAATCTCTTTAAAAGAAAAAAAAAAAAGAAACTAGAAGAAAAACTCTAAGCTAAAGCAAAAGAAAATAAAAACGAAGCTTAGGGAAGTGAATGAAGGAGGGAATATAAAAATAATAGAGAAATCAATGAAATAAAAAGTTGGCTTTTTGAAAACATCAACAATATTGACAAATTTTCAACTAGACTGACAAAGAAAAAAGCTGAAGAAACTCAAATACTAAAACTAAACATGGAAGAGTGAACATTAACCAAATCCAGAAAAAAAAGGTATAATTAGTAATACTTTAAACATATGACTACCAATACACTAGATAACCTGATGAAATGGACAAATTACTAGAAACAAACTACTGAAACTGACTTAAGATTAAATTTGAATAGACTTATAACAATGAGAGATAATCAACTATTAGTCACAAAACTTTTGATGAAGAATAAATAATAAGGCCCAGATAGCTTCACTGAGTAATTCTTACCAAATGTTTAAAGTAGAATTAACAGCAAATCTTTTACAATTGCATCTAAAAAATAGAAAAGAATATATCTATAAGGTCAGTATTACAAAAATCAAGACAAGGACATTACAAGGGAAACAATTACAGACCAATATCCTTTATTAATATACAGGCAAAAATCCTCAACAAAATACTAGTTGAAATAAATTAATTAACATAAAAGATTCTATGTCATGACCAAGTGTCATGGCATATACATATCCCGGGAATGTAAAATTGGTTCAACATATGCAAAACAATCAATCTAATATACCATATGAATAAAATAAAATACACAACCCACATGTCATCTGTATAGATATAATAAAAACATTGGACAAGATCCAACACACTTTCCTGATTAAAAACATGCAACAAACTAGAAATAGAAGAAAACTTCCTGAATCTGATAAAGGGTTGTGTCCCAAAACTTCACAGATAAAATCATACTAAATGGTGAAAGAATGAAAGCTTTCCCCTAAAATCAAGAACAAGACAAGGATGCCCACTCTCATCACAATTGAACATTTTATTGGAGGTACTGGCTGGGACAGTTACATGGGAAAAAGAAATGAAAGGAATCCAGATTGGATAGGAAAAAGTAAAGCAATCTCTATTTACATATGACGTGATTTTGTATATAGAAAAATCCAAAAAATTGGGGCGCCTGGGTGGCTCAGTTGGTTAAGCGACTGCCTTCGGCTCAGGTCATGATCCTGGAGTCCCTGGATCGAGTCCCGCATCGGGCTCCCCGCTCGGCAGGGAGCCTGCTTCTCCCTCTGACCCTCCCCCCTCTCATGTGCTCTCTCTCTCTCTCTCTCATTCTCTCTGTCTCAAATAAATAAATAAAATCTTTAAAAAAAAAAAAAAAAAAAAAAGATCCAAAAAATTAACAAATGTATTTGAGCTAATAAACAAGTTCAGCCAAATATCAGGGTACAAGATCAATATGAAAATTGATTGTATTATATACACTACTAGATTAATTATATTCCATATACTATAATGTCAATATGAACAAAATATTGGGGAAAAGTTTACCAAAAGAAATTCAAGTTGTGTAGGTGGAAAACTAGAAAACATTGTTGAAAGAAAGGAGGAAGATCTGAATAAATTAAAATGCATCCCAAGTTCATGATTTGAAGACTTAAAATTATCGAATAGCCAATATTTTTCAACAGGGGTGTCAAAATAAAATGGGAAAGCAATAGTTTTTTTCAATCAATGGTCCTGTGGCCAAGTGTATGTCTTCTCTGGAGAAAATCTACTTTAGTCCTTCCTCCTTTTTTAAAATCATATTTTATTTATTTATTTACATTTAATGTAATTTTGCTACTGCTATATGAGTTCCTTATATTAACTCCTTATCAAATATAGTTTGCTAATATTTCCTCCTGATTTGTAAGTTGCATTTCATTCTATTGATCATTTTCTTTGCTGTCCAGAGGTTTTTTAGTTTGATATAGTTCCACTCGCCTATTTTAAGTGTTCTTATCATAATAAAAGTAAATAAATAAATAAAAAATAATGGTGCTGGGACAACTAAATATCCATATGCAAAATAAATAAGCTAGATTCCTTTCTTAGGAAATGACACAAATTAATTCAAATGGATCATCAGCCTAAATATAAGAACTAAGTGTAAAGAACTCTTAGAAGATAGATAGAATTATATTTTTGTTACTTTGGGTTAGGCAGAATCTTCTTTAATACAACATCAAAATCATAATCATCAAAAAAAATGATAGATGGAACAACATCAAAGTTAATATAACCCTTGTGCTTCAAAGACACCATCAAAAAGTGAAAACACAATCCAAAAATGAGAACAAATATTAGTTTTATGTTAACAAAATGTATTTATCTGTATGAGAACAACTCCTTTCTAGATTTTTTAGAAATACATCAAGATAAGTATATTAAAATTGACTTCAGGTGCTGGATACCAACCACATATATCATTTCTGCTTTTGTTTTACTTGAAAAAAATTGACCTACTCCATATAACTCTACCAATTCAGGTGGCTAAATATAGTTTTTCTATTAAAATTCCTGAGTCCACATCCTGCCCTGACCTTTGCTCTCTCTCCTTGATGTGAATTGTAACTGTAACACAAGGACTATTGGCATGCTTCCCATGTTTGACCCTTGACTCATCCATTGCTGTACAGGAATTAGGTTTCCAAGCTATATCAGGAAGGGTCATACCTGGGCAGGAAAGAACAAATTGGGAACAACTCCTTTCTAATGAAACTATAATACCAAACAGGTCTGAAAACAGAGGTTACCCTGTGAAAGATAAATGACTCAAACAGCAAGAAAAATAAAACTATTAATCAAACACCTGTAATCTTACCTGGGATTTCAGTGCTCAGAGACATGACTATGTCCTATCTTCACATATTAAGTAAAACCTTTATATTTATATATTTATTAATTAGTTTATTGATCAGCTTTCTTTTAATATATAATCTGAAATATATATATATGTATATTTAACTCCCATATCCCATATCCATCTACTGAATGTTAAATATTTCTTAAATGGTATTTTTGTCCACTCATCCATTATTGGTAGTTGTTTTCTTTTTTAAAACATTGTGAATATGGCTCTATAAATATTCTTTCACATATTTTCTGTTTTAAATGTGTGAATTTCTTTTAAACATATTCTTAAGAGTAGAATTCTTAAGCCACAGCATATGTGAATATTCAAATTTAAATAATAATCTAAAACAAATTTTCAGAGTGATTTCATCACTTTACATTCTAACCAGAAATGTACATGATACTCCACATCACTACACTTGAAATAGTCATATTTTTATTTTTGAAGTCTCAATGTAAGTAAATTGGTTTCTCATTCCCATCTTGATTTGGCACTAACCTAAACATAATATATGATAGTTTTAGACATATATTCAATAAATGAGAAGCAATAATTAGATATCATAGTATAAGTGAAAAAATTTATGATGAGAATATTTGTTTAATATCATTCCAATGCTTCCTAAATTCTGCTTTCTGCCTTCCTGAATTCTGAATATACTCAATTGTCATTGCCTATCACTATAATATAGTGACAAATTAATGTTAAATTTAAGCATTTCTCTTTAATGTCAGATGTTCTTGTTTATATACAAAGATTTTATATATATGTATGTTTATATATAAATATGTATATAAATAATTAATATATATATATATAATTCTTTAAAACTTCTTTAATAATATGGTTTACATTTTTGCTGCAGGTATCAGTTTTTCAGACTTTCTTGGCTTTACCCAGATACCAGATATATTAGAGAACATTATTATATCTTCCTTCAGAAATTCTTTTCTCTGTAGTTCTGCAAATGTCTGGGAGGACATTAAGTTACTTCCTGAGAAAATTAAAAAAATTACCCAAATTATAAAAGACACCAGCAAAACCAGCTACAAAGTTGGCAGAGAACAGTATTTCTCTGAAGGATACACTTTAACTATAAACTAACATAACAATCTCTTTCTCTGAGAAAGATGACTGACTGCCTTCTTACTCACTGAGGAGCCCTGTTCTCTAAAATCCTAGACTGTCAGAAACTTTGCCATTTGAAATTATGTCAGTAAGAATGAACTAACCCCTGCCTGAAGAATCTAAGTCAACTTGGCACAGTTAAGCAGTTTTGATTTACAACCCAAGAAATTCCCTGCTTTCTGGCCACAGCACTCCTTATCAACCAAAACTTTTAAGTCTCTAATGAAACAGGACCCAGGGCCAATTTGCAGTCCGGATCTAATGGTAACCCCTTTACTCACTGCCCTGCTTTGCTTGAGCCTATCAAATCACTGTTTCCTTCCAATGTCAACTAAACAACTCTCCCTCCAAATCCTGTAAGATCTCTACTTTTCCTTGTTTTGGGGAGATACACCATGGTTCCCCTGATGTGTGGCCTCCCTCATTGCACTGATTCAATAAATAACAGATGAGTTCATGGTTTTAGGAAAATTTGAGGCTCCAAGAGAATTGACTGTGATTGCTAGACTGGGATCCTCAGTCTAGTGATAATGTACACAACTTGAGAACCCCATTTGAAAAATAGAAACCCAGAATGAAAATATATCCATTCATACACAAAGAACTTGAATTAAATAGTATTAAATAAACATTTACATTTATGAAAAATTACTCACATTTGTTTAAAAACTCAGAAAGAAATAACTAAACAGAATGTTGTGAAGTAAAACAGATCAAACTCTATAAAGAAATTGAGAAAAGACAGTTTTCCTAGAAATATAGACAAATGCAAGGTGTCCAGTAGAGAGTGAATATAACTGAAAATGTAATAAGGAGGGGTGCCTGGGTGACTCAGTCCTTAAGTGTCTGCCTTTGGCTCAGGTCATAATCCCAGGGTCCTGGAATGGAGCCCCGCATCGGGCTCCCTGCTCAGCAGGAGGCCTGCTTCTCCCTCTCCCACTCCCCCTGCTTGTGTTCCCTCTCTCGCTGTGCCTCTCTCTGTCAAATAAATAAATAAAATCTTTAAAAAAATGTCATAAGGAAAACGCACAAATGATTGTTTGTGATTCTAGGAAAAGATAATTCATGTAATTATTTTGGCAATACCGAAAATCATCACCACTGAAATACTTGTGAATCAGGTTTATACAATTGTATTAGTGAGGGTTCTTTGGAAAAACAATAGGTTAATGAGATATCTATCCAATAATTATATCCATATCTATATCTATACATACTGATACTATTTATCCATCTACTTAGCTTTTTTCCTTCCTTCTTTCCTTCCTTCCTTCCTTCCTTCCTTCCTTCCTTCCTTCCTTCCTTC